>NW_019154231.1:343107-420585 GCF_002288905.1 Enhydra lutris kenyoni | reverse complement strand
GGCCGGGGGAGGGGAAGCTGGCCTCCCAGAGACCCCACCGTCCTCTCTTCTCCCCGGCTTCCAGCCCCGCACCCTCACCTGAGCGCCGCCGGCCTGCGCTCCCCGCGGCCCGTCCGGTAGTCTTGCAGAGCCCCCTGGATGTCCTCGCGGATCAGCTCCGCCTGCCAATCGTGCTGTCAGGCCAGGTCCCCACCCCGCCTACCGCGTGCCTTGGCATCGGCCACGAGGATGGGATCCCTGGCTGGGCGCCAGACCCCCTCCAGTCAGCTGTCCCACGCAGCGCGCCACGCACGCCCACGCCCTGAACACTCGCCCGATCTGCACCTCTGCCTCGGCCCTAGGCCTCTCGCCAAGCCCGGAGGCCTGTCCCGCTGTTACCTGGCCCCTAGACCATACCCGCCTCCAGGTCCCGCCACTCCCAGACCCTCTCCCCCACGTGCTGTCGTGCTCTGTCCCGGACGCTCGGCTCCATTTGGTCACGTTCTACCGTGAACCGGTCCAGCTGTCCTCAAAACCCCCTCCCTCCCAGAACTTCTTTCCAGGTCCCGCCCCAGGCCCCACCCCACTTGCGCACCTGCCCCACCCTCGGAATCCACAGGGTCCCTTCCGGGTCCCAGTGGCCTGGCTCCTCCCGACCCGGCCCGCTCACCCCGAGACGCAGGCCCTGGAAGAAGTGCACGTCAGGGTGTGTGCGCTCGGGCTCCTGGCACACGAGCAGCAGCAGCGAGCGGCTCCGGCCGGGCGGCAGCACCGCGTCGCAGCGCATGATGGCACCCAGCGGGTACAACTCCAGCTCCTCCTGCGGGCCGGGACGGCGGGTAAACTGAGGCCCAGAGCCGCGGGGACTCAATGGGGACAGCAGTGCCCGCGGGTACAGCGACACCGCCCAGGCAGCCGCGCAGGGTTGGGGGGTTCCGGACGGTGGCCCCGCTGTGCTGGGGGTTTCCAGATAGCACCCCAGTTTAATAGAGGAACTAAGGATGCTCAAAAGAGGAGCGGAGATCTCCCAAAGTTCCAGAAGGAAGGACATGCAACGGACGGGATTCACACTCAGAAGTTCCTGGGGTCAAGTCTCTGGGCCTACCCCTGCTGGGGCCAGCCACTTCTGCTACCCACGTGTCCCCTGGCACCTTGGAGATGGGGTCAAGCAGCGTGACATGGTCTGGAGACACGCGCAGCAGCATCTCTTGGGCCCAGATGCGGCCCTGGCTGTCCATGACGGCCAGCTTCCGCGAGGCGTCCTCCACAGTGTGCACGCCATCCTCCTCACCCAGGCAGAACGTCACCAGGTGCTGGCACGGGTGCAGAGAAAGCAGGGAGTCCCAGGAGGACGCCGGGGTGGGGGGCTCCTGTCAGCCTTCCCTCCTGAGACTAAACACCATTCCTGAAAGCCTTCCCCATCTCGGGCTCTACCGAGGGGCCCCTCCTCCCAGGGCCCTGAGTTTGGCTTTCATCTGAGCCACCAGCACCGGAGTCCGGCCTCCCCGCACACTGGAGGCTCCTTGAAGGCACTGGTTCTGTCTAGTCCCCTCTAAGCTCCTCTGCCTCCGGTAGAGCACCCGGCACACTTGGTCTGAGCCGTCCTCACACAGGTGTACCTAACGTTTGTCCCCATGGCCTGACTGTCCAGCACAGACTCAAGCGGAAGGGACTTCCTCTGCCGAACGCCCACTTCTGAGGTGGGGGTGGGGGCAGGAACAGCCCATCTTGCAGATGAGCAAACTCAGTTTCCCGGCTTCTGCTTTGAACACCGCCATCTTCCCAGGCCTGCCTGCCTTTCCTCCCACAAGCCTCCCTGGGGCGACGCAGACGCCAAACTCACATTGACTAGATACTGGGAAACGTCAGCCATAACCACAGTGGAGTACCGCTTCCTCTGCTCTGTGGGGGAGAGGAGAATGAACCCAGAAAACTCGGTGCCTCCTCCCTCAGACCCACAGTCCAGACCCCCAGCCCCTCCTCCCTCAGATCAGGGATCCAGGTCCCCAACCCCTCCTCCCTCAGACCCAGCAGTCCAGGCCCCCAGCCCCTCCTCCCTCAGACCTGCTTTCAGCTGGGGGGTTTCTTGTTCCCAAACTCACCATAGATTGACTTGGCACTTGGTTTGGGGGCAGCTTCTGGGCTGGTTAAGGAAAAAAAGAGTGAGAGGGCCCATGGGAATTGGGAGAGCATGGGGGTTTTGAATGCCAAGCAAAGCAGCAAAGACTTCCCTGTGAGGGCAGTGGGCAACCATGGAGGCAGGGGAGGGCAGGGCCAGAGCTGGACATTCACACAGGTAAGGCAGTGTGGTAGCAGGTGGTGGTGGAGAGTGTGGTCTCAGCTGTCACAAAGAACTGGCTTGGGCTCCCCTGTCCATACTGCCTTGCCATAAGACCCTGGACAGGAGACCTAATCTCTCCTGCCTCAGTTTCCCTTTCTGTGAGATAGGGGTTAGTAATCTGTTAGCTGCCGTCTGGTAGAGCGCTTGGTGGACACACAGAAAGTTGAGAGGGTTCAAAGCCTCAATAACTCAACTTTCAGTGCCATGATACAAAGGGTAGCAAACAGCAGATGCTCAATAAAGGGGGGGTTTACAACAGCATTAACATTTGGGGGAGACAGATACTTATCTTCCCCTCCTACTCCCATGGGCCTGGCTCTTCCCAGCTGAATACTTCTCTGTCTCCTGCTCTGGCCTGCCCTTCTAGGTCACCTTCTCCAAGAAGAATTCCACAGATGTGACAGAGACTCAGAGTTCGGGTGGGATCAGGGATGAGGGACGAAAAACACACACTTTTTCAGTCAAACCTCTGCTCCCTATCCTGCTCCTACCAGTCAGATCTCTGCACAATTTGGTTATCTCTGTGCTGGAGAACTCACTACCTTATATCTCCCATACAGCTATTCCCTTGGGCCTCTCTTTGTTCTTCTCACTGCTCACTCCAGGAGACTTGAACTTTATTAGAAACAGCCCAGGGGCTCCTGGGTGGTTAAGCATTGGACTTTTGGTTTTGGCACCAGTCATGATCTCAGGGTCATGAGATCGAGCCCCACATGGGGCTCCCCTCTCAGTGTGGAGTCTGCTGAAGACACTCTCTCTTCTGCCCCTTCCCCCATGCTATTTCTCTCTGAAATTAATAAGTCTTAAAAAACAAACAATGAAAACAAACAATGCCCAGATTTGTCTGCAAAGCATCAATATTTAACAACAAGCTAACCACGGCAACAGTGGCTCCCAGGAGTGGAGCACCTGCTCTCGGTCAGAGTCTGCTAATCTTGTACCTTCATTATCCTGTCAAGCTCTGTTTCCCAGAGGAGCTCACACTCAGACTCAGGCTCGGTGGCCAGGGTCCCCCCCTGCTGAGTGTTAGTTGGGCAGGGAAGGGGGAGCACAGGCCTCCTTCTCAGTGTCCACACTGGGAATGCTGCGAATGCCCCCTGGGGGTGCGGGGAAGAGGGTAGCAGAAGGGGCTGGGCAGCCCAGGGGTAGGACCACTTACCCTGTGGTGGTGCTCATGGTGAGAATGGGGAGCTCCTGCCACCTAGAGGTGCCCTGGGAACCAGCAGAGAGTGAGGGCTTGACCTGGCCAACTGTACCAAGGATTTTTTCCCCCAGCCCCTCCTCCCTCAGGCCCAGGAGTCCAGAACCCCCAGTTTCCCCTCCCTCAGACCTGGGAGTCCAGAACTCCCAGTCCCTCCTCCCTCAGACCTGGGAGTCTAGAACCCCCAGCCCCTCCTCCCTCAGACCCAGGAGTCCAGGCCCCCAGCCCTTCCTCCTCCACACTTTGTACTCTGCCCCCCAAATCTCTCAGGGCTCCATGCATTTGGCTCCCTAATCTATGTGTACCCCATTTTGCTTCCTCTTTCCAGGGATCCTGTCTCTAGCCTAATCTCAGGGGCCCAGGAGTTCCAGCTCAGAGCTTCTGGACCCTAAGAACCAAAGGGTCTTGTCTCCAAGTCCCCTCAGAGAGCCATTCAGCCAGGTCCTCAGCCACTGTGACCTCAGGCTGTCGGGTCCATCTCCCGGCCCTCACCTCCTCAGGACTCACGGATTTAGGTCCACCAGCCTTCCTGGTATGTGGACCCAGGTGTCCTAGCCCCCTGCTCCTGCTCCCCAGGAGTCCCGACCTCTAGCCCCTCCTGGCGGGGGCCTCCTCCTCACCTGCCACTGGAGAGGCCCTGCTCTCTGCTGTTCCAGGGTTCCAAATGCCTGCCCCGTCCTTCCTGCTCCCCGCCAGGCCCGCCCGCCTCCGCATACCAGTGCACTCACCGGGCACAGCCCCACCGCCCTGGCCCCTGGGCGGGGCTGGCACAGACACCCGGGTTGGGGTGGGGGGGGACTGGAACAGCCTGCGGGGAGCCAGGAGCTGTGACGGTGTCTGTCGTAACACTAGCTCAAGGACAGCAAGCCGGCGGGTGTCACGCTCGGCCAGAGACGCAGAACCTCTGTCTCAGAAAGCCTCTTCCACTTGCCCTTATACCTCTGGGAGGTCAGAGGTTTGAGTCACACCTGTTTGCAGTTCGAGAGGGGGTCGTCAGTGTGGGAGGGTGGCATTTGAACCAGGGCTGCCTTTCTGTCTCTGGGACCGGTGTCTGTCCCGGCCCGGTGCGCACCTCCTGTCCATGGTTCCTGCCTCTTCTTCTGGAAACCCCCCCCACCACCACCCAGGAACCTCTCTAATCATGGCAACTAAGACTCAGGGCCCCGCCTGGCTCCAAGTACTTCTCAAATGCTAACGAGCTCCTCAGGCTTGAAATCTGCTTTCCAGAACTTCCTCAGTGCCACAGTCCTTGCCGACCACGTTATCCACGACATTTCTTCCCCAAATCCCGTGAGGTGAGGTTGGGGGTCTCCACTTCACAGATGAAGAAACTGATTCCCACATGGGCCCTACACTTGCAGGGAGTGGGTGAGAACAGAGCTGGGAGAGCAGGACGGGCGGGCATGCCCCCTTTCAGCCTATCACTTTATCAAGGATCCCCACCTGGGGATCATTCCTGGCGTCCTCCAGGCTCACACCTGAACTTGGAGAGCCTCCCACCTGGCCCCTGCTCCCTTCCTCCCCTCAGTCTCCTGTCAATGCAGGGAGCCCGAAGAAACCTAGCTCAGCTCACACCACTCCTTGCTGCTGTTCCCTCAGGGGCTCCCCGTTTCTCTGCAAGGCCTGACCTCCTCTGGGCCTCCATCCCTCCCTTCCAGCACACTGCGTCCTTGCTGCTCCTTGAACACTGAGAGCCCGCCCTGCCTCAGGGCCTTTGCACTTGCTGTGCCCTCTGCATGGAATGCTTATTCCCCCGTACCCTCCTGTTCCTCATGGTCTCTCCCTGCTCCCTAATTAATTTTCGCCAAATCGTTCCCCACCTTTTAACATACTGTGTTACCTGATCATTTTGGTTATTTTGTTTCCCCTGTTAGAATGTAAGCTTCAGGAGGACACAGACTCCTCTGTGTTTGGCCCTGAGCTCTATGTGCCGCACACTGTAAGGGCTGAAGAAACATCTGCGTCCGCATGCATTATGCTCCACTGTTTGCTTCAGTGCGTTGAGCCCACAGGCTCTGCAGAGTGAGGCCGGAAACCAGAGAAAGCACCCCTTTGTCCCGGGCTGGGGGGGATGAAAGAACAGAGGTAACGAGAGACCATCGTGTGGGGCGGGGTGATGGCAGGGAGCCCAGGTGGGTGTGGGTTCAGGTCCTGACTTAATCCCTATGCAGGGGTGCTTCCGTCTTCTGAGCACACTGTGTGTGTGTGTGTGTGTGTGTGTGTGTACGCGTATGTACGTCTCATCCTCACAACATCCTGTGAAACGGGTTCCATTAGCCCCATTTTACATGCGAGGAGGAGACACACACACATTGAGGAATTTGTCGCAATCATATGGCTCGTCCATGGTGGGGAAGCTGGCACCCAGGCCATGCAACTCTGACCCTGCGTCCTGCGGCCACCTCGTGACTCTGCCCTTTCTAGCTGTGTGACCCTAGGTAAATCGCTTAACCTCTCTGTGCCCCAGGCCCCCACCTGGAACGTGGGATGGCAACATTAGGAGGATTAAATGAGGTCACGGACAGCTCTCTGTGCCATCCCGGCCAAAGAGGAGATGGTAGGTTGAGTATTCGCCACAGCAGAGATGGTGGCCTTTCTTTCCGGATCTGCTGTGATGGGATGCAAAGGGGCCTGCAGAAGCCCAGAGGAGGCCGCTAAGAGGTCTGGGCAGGCTTCCTGGAGGAGGAGGGGCAGCCGGAGCTGAACCTGAAGGGCCAGCTTGGCAGCTGGAGGTGGCCTGGAGGTTGAGGGAGGAGTGTTGCAGGCCTTGGAACTGCCTGAGCCCGGGAGGGGAGGGCGGGCTGGCCAGTGGGTGTGCTCTCCCGGGAGCTGCAGGGAGAGGCCCAGGGTCCTGCTCCGCTGTCTGCAACAGCTGTCATTCTGGCTTCCTGTCACGTTCATGCCACAAGTACTTTCTGCACTTGGCCCGGCCTGGGTTGGGGTCTGCAGAGAAGAGCAGACCCCTTAACTCTGACAGGCAGCTATGGCTGGGGTTGGTGCCCACTGGCACGGAAGACCGAGGCTCAGAGTGCAGAGGCCGCTAACCCAAGGTCACAGTAGCCCTGGGCTAGGGGACAAAATGCAGATCTGACCAGAGACCAGGCCCTTTCTTCATGTGCAAATGGAGAAAACTATCCTCAAATAGGCATTCCGTGGGAGTCAGGAGCCAGGACTCCCAGGTCTGAGGGAGGAGGGGGCTGGGGTCTAGACTCCTGGGTCTGAGGGAGGAGGGGACTGGGAGGTTTTGGACTCCTGGGTCTGAGGGAGGAGGGGACTGGAAGGTTTTGGACTCCTGGGTCTGAGGGAGGAAGGTTCTGGGAGCCTGGACTCCTGGGTCTGAGGGAGGAAGAGCTGGGGGTCTGGACTCCTGGGTCTGAGGGAGGAGGGCAGGTCAGGGACAGGTGCCCCAGTCCCCGCCTCCAGGTGCTCGGAAGGCTGAAGCAGCAGGTGAGATGGTGAGACCGAAACCAGAGCCTCCACCCTAGTTCGGGGCCCAGGGCTCCTTCCTCCTTCTGTGGCCACAAAGGCGGCCCTCCCTTTCTTCAAATCGTAGCGACTGGCTCCCAGATACCAGCGGAGCTCCCAGCCCAGCACAGTCTGACTCAGTGAGTCTGGGGCAGAGGCAGCGAACCCCGGTCTTAGAGACTCACCACAGGAACAGCCACCTGAGAACCCTTTCCAACCCCTTGTCTGCCCACAGAGTCAGTGCCTTTCATTAAGTGAGCTCTAGGACTCTGTGGGTGTGTTTGCTTCTGTCCCTAAACTGGGATAGCTTTGTCACTGGGGACTGGATTGCTCATTGTCTGGGTTGGGGGCACCGAGGCAGCACACAGAATTCCCCACAGGGGCTCGATCCGCTGAGATCCCCTGGGTGTCATGTCTAAAACCACCCCATCTCTTTCCTCCTCCTTCTCTCCCAACACACACGCCTGTCCCCACTCCCCAGTCGTTGGGTTTGCTGATGAACTCCTAGGATGGGACTCGGGGGTGGGCGGGCATAGTCACAAGAAATAGGTATGGCAGGTTTTTGGCAGATATAAGTAAGGTGGGGCTGGGTCTCCGAGAGATGTGTGTATTTACATGTGCGTCAATGAACTTAATCATTCAATGAATGGTTCCTGAGACCCAATCTGTGCCCCACTCTTTGCGCTCAAGAAGAGTCTAACTGGATGTCCAGTTAAGTGGTGACTGGACAGGGTTCTGAAGGATGAATAGGAGTTTCCCAAGGACAATGTGGCAAGGGATGACACTAAGCTTGAGAGTGGCATAAGCAAAGTCCCAAAGTCATGCAGTAGCAAAGACTTACGCACCCACTTTGTGCCAAGCATTTCTGAGTTCTGGACAGACGAAAGCCCTGCCCTGTGTTATTGTCACCCTCGTGGGTGTGGTGGGAGACAGAAGGTAAACAGGGAGGCACATACATGAGGAAGACTTTTGGATTGTGGTAAGTGCCACGGAGAACCTAGAACACAGGTGAAGAGATGGAGTGAATGGGGGCAGGCAGGCGCGGCCGCTTTGTGGGGGTGCAGTGAGGGCGGGCCTCCATGAGGAGGTGGCATCTGGGCTTTGACCTGCATTTCGAGAATGAGTCAGGAATGCAGAGAAGGTTGCAGGCAGAGGGAATACCTTGGGGAGGCTGGCGGGTGAAGTCTGTCAGGGTGTGTTTGGCCAGAGCACAGGAGACCGGGACACTTGGCTACCAGGACGATTAAGGTGACAACTACGAAATAGCGCCAACAAGAGGTGGCCAAAGTCCAACGCAGATGGGGTCGTCCCAGGCGGCGCAGACTCGGGGCTGCCCTCAATGGGCGGTGGTGGCGTCTGCTCAGGCAGTGCGGAAGCCCAGAGGAAGGGTGAGGTGTTCCCCGCAGATCCTGGAATGGGCCCGCCCCAGATCAGCGCTGCGGCCCAGGGAGGGTAGGTCTGGGAAGCCGCCGGGGCTGGCGGGGGAGGAGAGTTGGGGAGGGAGGCTGGCGGCGGGGCTGTTTGTTCTCTGGGAGGGATGGCGGGTGGGTCAGTCTCCTGAAACTGGGGAAGCCTGGCCCCTAGGCTGGCAGGATTGGGCTGGGCCCCAGGGTGGGGGGAGGGGCAGCGACTGGAAGGGGCTCCAGCGGACTTGGGTTTAGGTTCTGGGTTGGAGCAGGTGACTCTCAGTTTATTCGGAGCTCTTCCTCTAAAACAAGCATAAATCCTAGTACCTGCCATAGGGCCAGCAGGAGATGAGGTGTGGGAAGGAACGAACAGTGCTTAGAATGGCTCTAGGCGCAGCCTCCATGCAAAATAGCCAGAGCAATGGACCAAGAGCTCCATGAGCCAGCGACACGCAGGAACAAGGGATAGCTCTGCACACAGCTCTGCCTTCCAGGGCCCCCAGGTCCCAGCTTCTAGGGATGTCTGCTTATCAGACATCCATGCATCCATCCAACCAATGTTTATTAAGCATCTACTCTACACCAGACACTGTTCTGGGGACCAGGGAACTCAGCCCCAAACCTGCCCTTGTGGAGTTTATATTCTGGTGGAAAAGAAATAAAAAAAGTAAACTGTTTAGAACGTCCAATGGCAACAGTGCCTCAGAGGGTCCAGAAGGTGTTTGAGGGGGTTCTACTGAAAAGCCATAATGTGGTTGGGATGATACTGAGTGAAGACCTGGAGGGAGTTAGGTGGGGGATACCTGGGGAAGGATCTCCAGGCAGGGGCAACAGCCAGTGCAAAGGTCCTGTGGCTCATGAGATCTTCACAGCATATTCACAGCAAGGCCAGCATATCTGCCGCACAGTGGCTGAGGGCAGAGGGGTGGAACATGAAATCAGAGAGATTATGAGAGCAGATCGTGGGTTCCCAGGGTCACTATAAGCATCAGAGAGAATGAGAAGGCTATAGAAGTATTTTGGTCAAGTTTTTTTTTTTAATCGACATAAATTAATCTTAGAGTGAATAATGCAGTAGCATTTAGTACGTTTTCATTGTTGTGCCACCACCCACCTGCATCTAGTTCTGAAGTACTTTATCAGCCCAAAATAAAGCCCTGAACCTATTAGCAGCTACTCCCCATTCCTCCCTCTCTGAACCCCTGGAAAACATTAATTTGCTCTTTGTACCTGCGGATTGGCCAATCTGGACATTTCATATAAATACAACCATACACTACATGATCTCATGGTGGGTTTGAGGTTCATATATGTATTGTTCAAGTGCTGGAATAATTTCAGACCTACAGAAAAGCTGCAAAATAATACATAGAACTCCCTATACTACACCCAGAATCCCCAGAGCTTAACAATGAACATAAACACTTGCTTATCATTCCTATCTCCCTGTCTCTTTCTCTCTCACACACATTTTTTCCCTGAACAATTTAAGAGTCACTTCCAGACCTAATATTCTTATACCCCTAAAAATTTTTATTTTTTAAAAATATTTTATTTATCTATTTGTCAGGGGGGAGCACACAAAGAGGGAGCAGCAGAGTGAGAGAGAGAAGCAGACTTTCCACTGAGCAGGGAGACAGATGAGGCAGGACTCGATCCCAGGTCCCTGAGGTCACAACCTGAGCCGAAGGCAGACACTTACCTGACTGAGCCACCCAGGCGCCCCACCCCTGAAGACTTTAAATGTATTTCCTAAAAGAGCAGATAGATGGAGATTGAGACAGAATGATTTGAGGCCATAAGCCCCTGATGGGGAGAGCAGAGGGTTTTGTGGGAGAGGTCTCTCAGCACCCGGGACAGCACCAACGCTTATCAAGAATTCACCAACACAAGAAAATGATAAAGAGGAGCGAAGCCTAGCTAGAGAGAGTTTCTAAACACCGTGGGTGTGCCTGGGAATCAAGTGGGAGGTCCTCAGAGAGGAAGGAATTTGCACACATTGTTTTCTGTGTAATAACTACATTAGCAGCCAGCAAGTTCTGGCACTTAATCTGTGTTAGGTCCTTCTTGTGAATGACTTTATATCAACCTTCCAGACTCTATAATGAGCTGGCAAACTACGGCCCATTGCTCCTTTTTGTAAATAAAGTTTTATTAGAACACATCCACTCTCATTTGTGTGCATCTTGTCTCTGGCGGCTTTCCTGCTCTAATGGCAGGATAGTTGCAGTAGGGACCGTAAGGCCATCAAGGACGAAATTATTTACTATCCTGTCCTTTGCAGAAAACCCCCTTGAGGTAGATGATAGAAGGGGAAAAAGGCTCAGAGAGGAAGGGCTTTACTCAAAATCGAGAGAACCGGCGTCTGAACACAGAGTGCTCCTCTTCCCCCTCCCCTCTCAGACCTCCTTCTCCTCCTTAAGTACAGTACAAGACACATGACATAGAATTTACTATCTTAACCATTTTCAACTGTACGGTTCAGTGGCATTAAGCACATTCACGCTGTTGTGCAACCATCACCACTATCCACGTCCAGAACTCTTCCTGCAAACCTGACATTCTGTACCCACTACACCCTAACTCCCCACTTCCCCCCACCTGCCAGCCCCTTGCACCCACCATTCTACTTTCTGTCTCTAGGATTTTGTCTCCTCCAGGGACCTCAAACAAGCGGAATCATACGGCATTGGCATTTTTGTGACTGGCTTATGTCACGTGGCTTAACATCTTCATGCAGTGAGAAAAGGCACATGAACAAGGAAGTGAAAAACAGTGAAATCACCCATTTCTTTGCCTGGCAGAGACCCGGTGCCGAATATTATAGGTTTTTTTCCCTAAAAGTATGCACTGTAGTATAGACACTTGAGAGAGAGAGAGAGAGATGGAGAATGAATCAGCCCATCTCTCCCCACCCCGTATTGGCGGTTAAGGAAGAAGTCATGTATGTTCTTAAACATTTGGGCCTGATAAAGCTGCAGACAGAGTCTGTCTGGAACCACATACAGAGGAATTAATTTTACTGTTAGTATCGGAGGGACCATGATTCTGCCTTGTTGCCAGAGTGTAGTTCAATGTCTGGGACACAGTGGGTGCTCATGACATAGTTGTTGAAAGGAGTGTGGAGGTTGGAATAGTAGAGAGTAGACCCCTCTTCTATGGATAGGCATTGAGCTTAATTTTATTTGCTTCTGGCAATTTGAGGAATATTTTCCTAAGTGTCTTTCTTTCTGAATGACTACTCCCTTAGCATAAATTCTTACAAGGGGAATATATGCATGGATGTTAAAAAAAAAAAAACTATTTATTTCCACACAGAGGAACAGCAACAGAGGGAACACAGCAAGGGGAGTGGGAGAGGGAGAAGCAGGCTTCCTGCTGAGCAGGAAGCCCAACGTGGGACTCAATCCCAGAACCCTGGGATCATGACCCAAGCCAAAGGCAGATGCTCAACAACTGAGCCCCCCAGGTGCCCCCATGCACAAATGGTTTTTTTTTTTTTTTAAGATTTTATTTATTTAGTTGATAGGGACAGATCACAAGTAGGCAGAGAGGCAGGCAGAGAGAGAGAGAGGGAAGCAGGCTCCCTGCTGAGCAGAGCGCCTGATGCGGGACTCGATCCCAGGACCCTGATATCATGACCTAAGCTGAAGGCAGCGGCTTAACCCACTGAGCCACCCAGGTGCCCCGCACAAATGGTTTTGACATGAATTGCTGAATGGCCTTTTAGGAGGCTTCCACTGGTGAGTATGAGTCCCCATGTCACCACATCCTTGCCAACACAGGCTGTTAGCATTGTTTTGACCTTGCCAATCTGATAGGCGAAAATACCATCTCATAATTACCCTAATGAGCATTTCTTTGATTCCTAGGAAGGCTGAATAGTTTCATGTGTGTGTTGACATCACTTCTTTGCAAATAGCCCATCATACCATTTGCCTATGTTCCCTTCTCTTGTTAGAGATTTGTAAGAGCTCTTTACGTATTAAGGATACTATCTCTTTGCCATTTGGTGGGTAAGCTCGGTGCCTCCTCCCTCAGACCCACAGTCCAGACCCCCAGCCCCTCCTCCCTCAGATCAGGGATCCAGGTCCCCAACCCCTCCTCCCTCAGACCCAGCAGTCCAGGCCCCCAGCCCCTCCTCCCTCAGACCTGCTTTCAGCTGGGGGGTTTCTTGTTCCCAAACTCACCATAGATTGACTTGGCACTTGGTTTGGGGGCAGCTTCTGGGCTGGTTAAGGAAAAAAAGAGTGAGAGGGCCCATGGGAATTGGGAGAGCATGGGGGTTTTGAATGCCAAGCAAAGCAGCAAAGACTTCCCTGTGAGGGCAGTGGGCAACCATGGAGGCAGGGGAGGGCAGGGCCAGAGCTGGACATTCACACAGGTAAGGCAGTGTGGTAGCAGGTGGTGGTGGAGAGTGTGGTCTCAGCTGTCACAAAGAACTGGCTTGGGCTCCCCTGTCCATACTGCCTTGCCATAAGACCCTGGACAGGAGACCTAATCTCTCCTGCCTCAGTTTCCCTTTCTGTGAGATAGGGGTTAGTAATCTGTTAGCTGCCGTCTGGTAGAGCGCTTGGTGGACACACAGAAAGTTGAGAGGGTTCAAAGCCTCAATAACTCAACTTTCAGTGCCATGATACAAAGGGTAGCAAACAGCAGATGCTCAATAAAGGGGGGGTTTACAACAGCATTAACATTTGGGGGAGACAGATACTTATCTTCCCCTCCTACTCCCATGGGCCTGGCTCTTCCCAGCTGAATACTTCTCTGTCTCCTGCTCTGGCCTGCCCTTCTAGGTCACCTTCTCCAAGAAGAATTCCACAGATGTGACAGAGACTCAGAGTTCGGGTGGGATCAGGGATGAGGGACGAAAAACACACACTTTTTCAGTCAAACCTCTGCTCCCTATCCTGCTCCTACCAGTCAGATCTCTGCACAATTTGGTTATCTCTGTGCTGGAGAACTCACTACCTTATATCTCCCATACAGCTATTCCCTTGGGCCTCTCTTTGTTCTTCTCACTGCTCACTCCAGGAGACTTGAACTTTATTAGAAACAGCCCAGGGGCTCCTGGGTGGTTAAGCATTGGACTTTTGGTTTTGGCACCAGTCATGATCTCAGGGTCATGAGATCGAGCCCCACATGGGGCTCCCCTCTCAGTGTGGAGTCTGCTGAAGACACTCTCTCTTCTGCCCCTTCCCCCATGCTATTTCTCTCTGAAATTAATAAGTCTTAAAAAACAAACAATGAAAACAAACAATGCCCAGATTTGTCTGCAAAGCATCAATATTTAACAACAAGCTAACCACGGCAACAGTGGCTCCCAGGAGTGGAGCACCTGCTCTCGGTCAGAGTCTGCTAATCTTGTACCTTCATTATCCTGTCAAGCTCTGTTTCCCAGAGGAGCTCACACTCAGACTCAGGCTCGGTGGCCAGGGTCCCCCCCTGCTGAGTGTTAGTTGGGCAGGGAAGGGGGAGCACAGGCCTCCTTCTCAGTGTCCACACTGGGAATGCTGCAAATGCCCCCTGGGGGTGCGGGGAAGAGGGTAGCAGAAGGGGCTGGGCAGCCCAGGGGTAGGACCACTTACCCTGTGGTGGTGCTCATGGTGAGAATGGGGAGCTCCTGCCACCTAGAGGTGCCCTGGGAACCAGCAGAGAGTGAGGGCTTGACCTGGCCAACTGTACCAAGGATTTTTTCCCCCAGCCCCTCCTCCCTCAGGCCCAGGAGTCCAGAACCCCCAGTTTCCCCTCCCTCAGACCTGGGAGTCCAGAACTCCCAGTCCCTCCTCCCTCAGACCTGGGAGTCTAGAACCCCCAGCCCCTCCTCCCTCAGACCCAGGAGTCCAGGCCCCCAGCCCTTCCTCCTCCACACTTTGTACTCTGCCCCCCAAATCTCTCAGGGCTCCATGCATTTGGCTCCCTAATCTATGTGTACCCCATTTTGCTTCCTCTTTCCAGGGATCCTGTCTCTAGCCTAATCTCAGGGGCCCAGGAGTTCCAGCTCAGAGCTTCTGGACCCTAAGAACCAAAGGGTCTTGTCTCCAAGTCCCCTCAGAGAGCCATTCAGCCAGGTCCTCAGCCACTGTGACCTCAGGCTGTCGGGTCCATCTCCCGGCCCTCACCTCCTCAGGACTCACGGATTTAGGTCCACCAGCCTTCCTGGTATGTGGACCCAGGTGTCCTAGCCCCCTGCTCCTGCTCCCCAGGAGTCCCGACCTCTAGCCCCTCCTGGCGGGGGCCTCCTCCTCACCTGCCACTGGAGAGGCCCTGCTCTCTGCTGTTCCAGGGTTCCAAATGCCTGCCCCGTCCTTCCTGCTCCCCGCCAGGCCCGCCCGCCTCCGCATACCAGTGCACTCACCGGGCACAGCCCCACCGCCCTGGCCCCTGGGCGGGGCTGGCACAGACACCCGGGTTGGGGTGGGGGGGGGACTGGAACAGCCTGCGGGGAGCCAGGAGCTGTGACGGTGTCTGTCGTAACACTAGCTCAAGGACAGCAAGCCGGCGGGTGTCACGCTCGGCCAGAGACGCAGAACCTCTGTCTCAGAAAGCCTCTTCCACTTGCCCTTATACCTCTGGGAGGTCAGAGGTTTGAGTCACACCTGTTTGCAGTTCGAGAGGGGGTCGTCAGTGTGGGAGGGTGGCATTTGAACCAGGGCTGCCTTTCTGTCTCTGGGACCGGTGTCTGTCCCGGCCCGGTGCGCACCTCCTGTCCATGGTTCCTGCCTCTTCTTCTGGAAACCCCCCCCACCACCACCCAGGAACCTCTCTAATCATGGCAACTAAGACTCAGCGCCCCGCCTGGCTCCAAGTACTTCTCAAATGCTAACGAGCTCCTCAGGCTTGAAATCTGCTTTCCAGAACTTCCTCAGTGCCACGGTCCTTGCCGACCACGTTATCCACGACATTTCTTCCCCAAATCCCGTGAGGTGAGGTTGGGGGTCTCCACTTCACAGATGAAGAAACTGATTCCCACATGGGCCCTACACTTGCAGGGAGTGGGTGAGAACAGAGCTGGGAGAGCAGGACGGGCGGGCATGCCCCCTTTCAGCCTATCACTTTATCAAGGATCCCCACCTGGGGATCATTCCTGGCGTCCTCCAGGCTCACACCTGAACTTGGAGAGCCTCCCACCTGGCCCCTGCTCCCTTCCTCCCCTCAGTCTCCTGTCAATGCAGGGAGCCCGAAGAAACCTAGCTCAGCTCACACCACTCCTTGCTGCTGTTCCCTCAGGGGCTCCCCGTTTCTCTGCAAGGCCTGACCTCCTCTGGGCCTCCATCCCTCCCTTCCAGCACACTGCGTCCTTGCTGCTCCTTGAACACTGAGAGCCCGCCCTGCCTCAGGGCCTTTGCACTTGCTGTGCCCTCTGCATGGAATGCTTATTCCCCCGTACCCTCCTGTTCCTCATGGTCTCTCCCTGCTCCCTAATTAATTTTCGCCAAATCGTTCCCCACCTTTTAACATACTGTGTTACCTGATCATTTTGGTTATTTTGTTTCCCCTGTTAGAATGTAAGCTTCAGGAGGACACAGACTCCTCTGTGTTTGGCCCTGAGCTCTATGTGCCGCACACTGTAAGGGCTGAAGAAACATCTGCGTCCGCATGCATTATGCTCCACTGTTTGCTTCAGTGCGTTGAGCCCACAGGCTCTGCAGAGTGAGGCCGGAAACCAGAGAAAGCACCCCTTTGTCCCGGGCTGGGGGGGATGAAAGAACAGAGGTAACGAGAGACCATCGTGTGGGGCGGGGTGATGGCAGGGAGCCCAGGTGGGTGTGGGTTCAGGTCCTGACTTAATCCCTATGCAGGGGTGCTTCCGTCTTCTGAGCACACTGTGTGTGTGTGTGTGTGTGTGTGTGTGTACGCGTATGTACGTCTCATCCTCACAACATCCTGTGAAACGGGTTCCATTAGCCCCATTTTACATGCGAGGAGGAGACACACACACATTGAGGAATTTGTCGCAATCATATGGCTCGTCCATGGTGGGGAAGCTGGCACCCAGGCCATGCAACTCTGACCCTGCGTCCTGCGGCCACCTCGTGACTCTGCCCTTTCTAGCTGTGTGACCCTAGGTAAATCGCTTAACCTCTCTGTGCCCCAGGCCCCCACCTGGAACGTGGGATGGCAACATTAGGAGGATTAAATGAGGTCACGGACAGCTCTCTGTGCCATCCCGGCCAAAGAGGAGATGGTAGGTTGAGTATTCGCCACAGCAGAGATGGTGGCCTTTCTTTCCGGATCTGCTGTGATGGGATGCAAAGGGGCCTGCAGAAGCCCAGAGGAGGCCGCTAAGAGGTCTGGGCAGGCTTCCTGGAGGAGGAGGGGCAGCCGGAGCTGAACCTGAAGGGCCAGCTTGGCAGCTGGAGGTGGCCTGGAGGTTGAGGGAGGAGTGTTGCAGGCCTTGGAACTGCCTGAGCCCGGGAGGGGAGGGCGGGCTGGCCAGTGGGTGTGCTCTCCCGGGAGCTGCAGGGAGAGGCCCAGGGTCCTGCTCCGCTGTCTGCAACAGCTGTCATTCTGGCTTCCTGTCACGTTCATGCCACAAGTACTTTCTGCACTTGGCCCGGCCTGGGTTGGGGTCTGCAGAGAAGAGCAGACCCCTTAACTCTGACAGGCAGCTATGGCTGGGGTTGGTGCCCACTGGCACGGAAGACCGAGGCTCAGAGTGCAGAGGCCGCTAACCCAAGGTCACAGTAGCCCTGGGCTAGGGGACAAAATGCAGATCTGACCAGAGACCAGGCCCTTTCTTCATGTGCAAATGGAGAAAACTATCCTCAAATAGGCATTCCGTGGGAGTCAGGAGCCAGGACTCCCAGGTCTGAGGGAGGAGGGGGCTGGGGTCTAGACTCCTGGGTCTGAGGGAGGAGGGGACTGGGAGGTTTTGGACTCCTGGGTCTGAGGGAGGAGGGGACTGGAAGGTTTTGGACTCCTGGGTCTGAGGGAGGAAGGTTCTGGGAGCCTGGACTCCTGGGTCTGAGGGAGGAAGAGCTGGGGGTCTGGACTCCTGGGTCTGAGGGAGGAGGGCAGGTCAGGGACAGGTGCCCCAGTCCCCGCCTCCAGGTGCTCGGAAGGCTGAAGCAGCAGGTGAGATGGTGAGACCGAAACCAGAGCCTCCACCCTAGTTCGGGGCCCAGGGCTCCTTCCTCCTTCTGTGGCCACAAAGGCGGCCCTCCCTTTCTTCAAATCGTAGCGACTGGCTCCCAGATACCAGCGGAGCTCCCAGCCCAGCACAGTCTGACTCAGTGAGTCTGGGGCAGAGGCAGCGAACCCCGGTCTTAGAGACTCACCACAGGAACAGCCACCTGAGAACCCTTTCCAACCCCTTGTCTGCCCACAGAGTCAGTGCCTTTCATTAAGTGAGCTCTAGGACTCTGTGGGTGTGTTTGCTTCTGTCCCTAAACTGGGATAGCTTTGTCACTGGGGACTGGATTGCTCATTGTCTGGGTTGGGGGCACCGAGGCAGCACACAGAATTCCCCACAGGGGCTCGATCCGCTGAGATCCCCTGGGTGTCATGTCTAAAACCACCCCATCTCTTTCCTCCTCCTTCTCTCCCAACACACACGCCTGTCCCCACTCCCCAGTCGTTGGGTTTGCTGATGAACTCCTAGGATGGGACTCGGGGGTGGGCGGGCATAGTCACAAGAAATAGGTATGGCAGGTTTTTGGCAGATATAAGTAAGGTGGGGCTGGGTCTCCGAGAGATGTGTGTATTTACATGTGCGTCAATGAACTTAATCATTCAATGAATGGTTCCTGAGACCCAATCTGTGCCCCACTCTTTGCGCTCAAGAAGAGTCTAACTGGATGTCCAGTTAAGTGGTGACTGGACAGGGTTCTGAAGGATGAATAGGAGTTTCCCAAGGACAATGTGGCAAGGGATGACACTAAGCTTGAGAGTGGCATAAGCAAAGTCCCAAAGTCATGCAGTAGCAAAGACTTACGCACCCACTTTGTGCCAAGCATTTCTGAGTTCTGGACAGACGAAAGCCCTGCCCTGTGTTATTGTCACCCTCGTGGGTGTGGTGGGAGACAGAAGGTAAACAGGGAGGCACATACATGAGGAAGACTTTTGGATTGTGGTAAGTGCCACGGAGAACCTAGAACACAGGTGAAGAGATGGAGTGAATGGGGGCAGGCAGGCGCGGCCGCTTTGTGGGGGTGCAGTGAGGGCGGGCCTCCATGAGGAGGTGGCATCTGGGCTTTGACCTGCATTTCGAGAATGAGTCAGGAATGCAGAGAAGGTTGCAGGCAGAGGGAATACCTTGGGGAGGCTGGCGGGTGAAGTCTGTCAGGGTGTGTTTGGCCAGAGCACAGGAGACCGGGACACTTGGCTACCAGGACGATTAAGGTGACAACTACGAAATAGCGCCAACAAGAGGTGGCCAAAGTCCAACGCAGATGGGGTCGTCCCAGGCGGCGCAGACTCGGGGCTGCCCTCAATGGGCGGTGGTGGCGTCTGCTCAGGCAGTGCGGAAGCCCAGAGGAAGGGTGAGGTGTTCCCCGCAGATCCTGGAATGGGCCCGCCCCAGATCAGCGCTGCGGCCCAGGGAGGGTAGGTCTGGGAAGCCGCCGGGGCTGGCGGGGGAGGAGAGTTGGGGAGGGAGGCTGGCGGCGGGGCTGTTTGTTCTCTGGGAGGGATGGCGGGTGGGTCAGTCTCCTGAAACTGGGGAAGCCTGGCCCCTAGGCTGGCAGGATTGGGCTGGGCCCCAGGGTGGGGGGAGGGGCAGCGACTGGAAGGGGCTCCAGCGGACTTGGGTTTAGGTTCTGGGTTGGAGCAGGTGACTCTCAGTTTATTCGGAGCTCTTCCTCTAAAACAAGCATAAATCCTAGTACCTGCCATAGGGCCAGCAGGAGATGAGGTGTGGGAAGGAACGAACAGTGCTTAGAATGGCTCTAGGCGCAGCCTCCATGCAAAATAGCCAGAGCAATGGACCAAGAGCTCCATGAGCCAGCGACACGCAGGAACAAGGGATAGCTCTGCACACAGCTCTGCCTTCCAGGGCCCCCAGGTCCCAGCTTCTAGGGATGTCTGCTTATCAGACATCCATGCATCCATCCAACCAATGTTTATTAAGCATCTACTCTACACCAGACACTGTTCTGGGGACCAGGGAACTCAGCCCCAAACCTGCCCTTGTGGAGTTTATATTCTGGTGGAAAAGAAATAAAAAAAGTAAACTGTTTAGAACGTCCAATGGCAACAGTGCCTCAGAGGGTCCAGAAGGTGTTTGAGGGGGTTCTACTGAAAAGCCATAATGTGGTTGGGATGATACTGAGTGAAGACCAGGAGGGAGTTAGGTGGGGGATACCTGGGGAAGGATCTCCAGGCAGGGGCAACAGCCAGTGCAAAGGTCCTGTGGCTCATGAGATCTTCACAGCATATTCACAGCAAGGCCAGCATATCTGCCGCACAGTGGCTGAGGGCAGAGGGGTGGAACATGAAATCAGAGAGATTATGAGAGCAGATCGTGGGTTCCCAGGGTCACTATAAGCATCAGAGAGAATGAGAAGGCTATAGAAGTATTTTGGTCAAGTTTTTTTTTTTAATCGACATAAATTAATCTTAGAGTGAATAATGCAGTAGCATTTAGTACGTTTTCATTGTTGTGCCACCACCCACCTGCATCTAGTTCTGAAGCACTTTATCAGCCCAAAATAAAGCCCTGAACCTATTAGCAGCTACTCCCCATTCCTCCCTCTCTGAACCCCTGGAAAACATTAATTTGCTCTTTGTACCTGCGGATTGGCCAATCTGGACATTTCATATAAATACAACCATACACTACATGATCTCATGGTGGGTTTGAGGTTCATATATGTATTGTTCAAGTGCTGGAATAATTTCAGACCTACAGAAAAGCTGCAAAATAATACATAGAACTCCCTATACTACACCCAGAATCCCCAGAGCTTAACAATGAACATAAACACTTGCTTATCATTCCTATCTCCCTGTCTCTTTCTCTCTCACACACATTTTTTCCCTGAACAATTTAAGAGTCACTTCCAGACCTAATATTCTTATACCCCTAAAAATTTTTATTTTTTAAAAATATTTTATTTATCTATTTGTCAGGGGGGAGCACACAAAGAGGGAGCAGCAGAGTGAGAGAGAGAAGCAGACTTTCCACTGAGCAGGGAGACAGATGAGGCAGGACTCGATCCCAGGTCCCTGAGGTCACAACCTGAGCCGAAGGCAGACACTTACCTGACTGAGCCACCCAGGCGCCCCACCCCTGAAGACTTTAAATGTATTTCCTAAAAGAGCAGATAGATGGAGATTGAGACAGAATGATTTGAGGCCATAAGCCCCTGATGGGGAGAGCAGAGGGTTTTGTGGGAGAGGTCTCTCAGCACCCGGGACAGCACCAACGCTTATCAAGAATTCACCAACACAAGAAAATGATAAAGAGGAGCGAAGCCTAGCTAGAGAGAGTTTCTAAACACCGTGGGTGTGCCTGGGAATCAAGTGGGAGGTCCTCAGAGAGGAAGGAATTTGCACACATTGTTTTCTGTGTAATAACTACATTAGCAGCCAGCAAGTTCTGGCACTTAATCTGTGTTAGGTCCTTCTTGTGAATGACTTTATATCAACCTTCCAGACTCTATAATGAGCTGGCAAACTACGGCCCATTGCTCCTTTTTGTAAATAAAGTTTTATTAGAACACATCCACTCTCATTTGTGTGCATCTTGTCTCTGGCGGCTTTCCTGCTCTAATGGCAGGATAGTTGCAGTAGGGACCGTAAGGCCATCAAGGACGAAATTATTTACTATCCTGTCCTTTGCAGAAAACCCCCTTGAGGTAGATGATAGAAGGGGAAAAAGGCTCAGAGAGGAAGGGCTTTACTCAAAATCGAGAGAACCGGCGTCTGAACACAGAGTGCTCCTCTTCCCCCTCCCCTCTCAGACCTCCTTCTCCTCCTTAAGTACAGTACAAGACACATGACATAGAATTTACTATCTTAACCATTTTCAACTGTACGGTTCAGTGGCATTAAGCACATTCACGCTGTTGTGCAACCATCACCACTATCCACGTCCAGAACTCTTCCTGCAAACCTGACATTCTGTACCCACTACACCCTAACTCCCCACTTCCCCCCACCTGCCAGCCCCTTGCACCCACCATTCTACTTTCTGTCTCTAGGATTTTGTCTCCTCCAGGGACCTCAAACAAGCGGAATCATACGGCATTGGCATTTTTGTGACTGGCTTATGTCACGTGGCTTAACATCTTCATGCAGTGAGAAAAGGCACATGAACAAGGAAGTGAAAAACAGTGAAATCACCCATTTCTTTGCCTGGCAGAGACCCGGTGCCGAATATTATAGGTTTTTTTCCCTAAAAGTATGCACTGTAGTATAGACACTTGAGAGAGAGAGAGAGAGATGGAGAATGAATCAGCCCATCTCTCCCCACCCCGTATTGGCGGTTAAGGAAGAAGTCATGTATGTTCTTAAACATTTGGGCCTGATAAAGCTGCAGACAGAGTCTGTCTGGAACCACATACAGAGGAATTAATTTTACTGTTAGTATCGGAGGGACCATGATTCTGCCTTGTTGCCAGAGTGTAGTTCAATGTCTGGGACACAGTGGGTGCTCATGACATAGTTGTTGAAAGGAGTGTGGAGGTTGGAATAGTAGAGAGTAGACCCCTCTTCTATGGATAGGCATTGAGCTTAATTTTATTTGCTTCTGGCAATTTGAGGAATATTTTCCTAAGTGTCTTTCTTTCTGAATGACTACTCCCTTAGCATAAATTCTTACAAGGGGAATATATGCATGGATGTTAAAAAAAAAAAAACTATTTATTTCCACACAGAGGAACAGCAACAGAGGGAACACAGCAAGGGGAGTGGGAGAGGGAGAAGCAGGCTTCCTGCTGAGCAGGAAGCCCAACGTGGGACTCAATCCCAGAACCCTGGGATCATGACCCAAGCCAAAGGCAGATGCTCAACAACTGAGCCCCCCAGGTGCCCCCATGCACAAATGGTTTTTTTTTTTTTTAAGATTTTATTTATTTAGTTGATAGGGACAGATCACAAGTAGGCAGAGAGGCAGGCAGAGAGAGAGAGAGGGAAGCAGGCTCCCTGCTGAGCAGAGCGCCTGATGCGGGACTCGATCCCAGGACCCTGATATCATGACCTAAGCTGAAGGCAGCGGCTTAACCCACTGAGCCACCCAGGTGCCCCGCACAAATGGTTTTGACATGAATTGCTGAATGGCCTTTTAGGAGGCTTCCACTGGTGAGTATGAGTCCCCATGTCACCACATCCTTGCCAACACAGGCTGTTAGCATTGTTTTGACCTTGCCAATCTGATAGGCGAAAATACCATCTCATAATTACCCTAATGAGCATTTCTTTGATTCCTAGGAAGGCTGAATAGTTTCATGTGTGTGTTGACATCACTTCTTTGCAAATAGCCCATCATACCATTTGCCTATGTTCCCTTCTCTTGTTAGAGATTTGTAAGAGCTCTTTACGTATTAAGGATACTATCTCTTTGCCATTTGGTGGGTAAGAGGAGCCAGAAATTGAGAGAAGGGAAGCCACTGCTCAACACACACGTAAGAGGTAGAACAGGAATTTGAAACAAGATGTGTGTAGATCAACGTTTGGGGTTCATTACCTGCCTTCATGGCACCTTCCCCTTTCCCAGGCCTTGCTCCCTCCATGGCCAGAAGCCCTGAGTTCCCACAGTCTCCGAAAGGGGAGAGGCCTCTTGCCAAACCCAGTCACCTTTGCTACATCCCTAACAGCAAACCTGTTCTTTGGTTTGTTGTGTCAGTTAAATACTTGGCACATACATTGGTACTCAATAAATAGCAGCTGGTATTATTGCTTATTTTTTCTTTAAAATTTTCCCTTCAGTCACATCTCTTGCCAGCCGCCTCCCCATTCAAGCCAACCTCCTACCATCCCAAACACGTGTCCCTCCCCAAGCAACTTGCGTCCTGATGCCTAGCCTTCGAATATGCTGTTACATCTGTCTAGTTGTCTCTCTCCACTCGGTCCACTTAAAAGAACTCCTACTCATCCTTCAAAACCCTATTTGTGTTTCCCTTCCTCTGGGAAACTTTTCCTCACTCCTAGGCTGAGACTCCAATCACAGATCCTGGACCCAGTGCTGTTGTGTTCCCTTTGGGTGCCCTGTGTCTGGGAGGGCACACAGAGCTTACAGTTATCACAGCATTACAGAGATAAGCAATATCTAAGAGAAAAAAAAAATTAGCTCCAAACTGCAAAAGCTCAGACCCAAAGTGAATAATTTCATTCTGTCTACAAAATGTCACATCAAATTTGTTGTCCAATCCAATTCGAAAACCTCTTGGGCATCTGGAAATAATTTATCAAGGCGATATTTCTCACCTCATAAGAATTCTCAAATATGTCTGTTGATTGCAGACAAAGCAGACTGATTCATAAATCAAGAGTTAGTTGTAGTCAAAAGATATCCAGAACAAAATTGGAGAAAATTTTCAGTTCTTTTGAGTCACCTTTGTTGCAGGATAATTTACATGCAACAAAAGTCACTATTTTTAAGTGAAAATGCTGATAACATGTTACAAATAAATGTATGAGGTCATGCATATAACTATCAGTAGGATTACAAGAGAGACATTTCCAAAACCCAAAGAAGTTCCCTTTCTGGCAATCACTTCCTCCTCCCCCTCTGCCCCTGGCAACCACGGATCTTCCTTCCTTCACTACTGGCTTGCCTTTCCTAGAACCATGCCATGTAACTGGACTCATACGTCATGCAGTCTTCTGCGACTGGCTTCTTTCACGCAGAACGATACTTTTGTAGCGCATCTCGGCTGTCACAATTGCCAGCATTTTTTTTTTTTTTTTTAATAATAACCCATTGTACGCATTTAGAATATTTTATCCAGGAGTCCTGGCCTCCATCTCCTCCTCTCTCTCCGACCCAGCAGTTAAGACACCTAAACCCTCCTCCCTCAGACCCAGGAGTCCAGGCCCCCAGCCCCACAACCCCTCCTCCCTCAGACCTGGGAGTCCAGGCCC
Organism: Enhydra lutris kenyoni; assembly: GCF_002288905.1. Taxonomy (NCBI): domain Eukaryota; kingdom Metazoa; phylum Chordata; class Mammalia; order Carnivora; family Mustelidae; genus Enhydra; species Enhydra lutris. The sequence goes on along the minus strand of NW_019154231.1, from coordinate 396,167 downwards.
CCAGCCCCACAACCCCTCCTCCCTCAGACCTGGGAGTCCAGCCCCAGTCCCTCCTCCCTCAGACCCGGGAGTCCAGACCCCCAGCCCCTCCTCCTTCAGATTCTAGAGTCTTTGCCCTGATCTCCCTCAGGACCCCAGGGGTTTGGGAAGCCCCAGGCCAGTAGGTCCCGGCCCGGAGCCTCGAAATTCTCAAATTCTCTCATCGCCCATGAGGAAGGTGCTAGTGGTGAACACGCACTTTAGGTGTGAAGAGGCTGATATATGGGAAAGGTACACAGAGGAGCGCAGCCTGCGAGCGGCAGCGCGGGGCGCGGCGGAAGCAGCAGGACCCTAACTCTGCCTCTGGTGGAACAGCCGCGCGCTGACAGTACCGCGAACGTGACGTCATGGAACAGTGCGCAGGCTCGCCCCTCATGCCCCGCCCCCAGGCCGCGGCCACGCCCACGACTCCGGAACCTCCCATTCCTGGCTGCAGCGGCGCCGGGGCCCATCCTCATAGGCCCCGCTCCGGGCAGGCCCGCCCCTGAAGCCCCGCCCACAGCGCCCCGCCCCTTTCCGGAAGCTCGGGGCCGAGCAGAGCTTGCCCTTCTCCGCGTGGGTCGCCGGCTTCTCGCTCCTCTCCTCCGAAAGACCCTGCGGGGGGCTCGGCGTCGGACCCTAGCTCCTGCCCGGCATGAACCGCTACCTCCTGCCGCTGTCCGTGCTGGGCACGGCGGTGGGTGGCGCGGTGCTGCTCCGGTGAGTGCGCGCCCCTGGTGGGCAGGTGGGTGGCCGCCAGGTGGGGACGGGCCGGGGACAGGTGGCCTGAGGGTCGCCGGCCTAGGACCGGTGCAGACAGTGCGGCGGGGCAAACCTAGGGCGGGCCTCGAGGGCAGGTCACGGCCCAAGGTCACCCCGAGGAAAGGGGCGGGCCCGGGCCCTGGAAACCTTCTGGTCATCGATTATTGAGTCCATCCTGCAGACAGGCATTGGGGGACCCCATGCGTCACCCAGGGCCCCCTAAGCTCTCGTTACCCGCAATCAGAGACGCAAACCGGATGGTCCAGCTCGGTGAACAAAACGGTTGTACTGCATGGGATACACACGGAGTTCTTGTCTTTTCTAGGCTAACGCACTTAAAAAAACCCCACAGAAAACCCGGCTCCCGAATATTCTAGAGCAGCACTGTTTGGTAGAACTTTCTCGGCGGATGGAAGTGTGTCTGGGTGGTGCCGTCCATGATGATCGCCATCACACGTGGCTACTGAGCGCTCCCAGTTCGGCTGTGTTAGGCTTACAGTTAGCAATATGGTCCTTACGCACCTGCGAAGAGCGTGCAGCTCCTGTGTTCTTACCACTAACAAAAAAAGAATTAGCAATATATAATTTTATTACACTTACACAATACAAGAGATTAGCTGGGAGGCCCGAAAGTAATTGGAATTTTTTTTACTATAAAGATTTTGTTTATTTATTTGACTGACAGAGATCACAAGCAGGCAGAGAGGCAGGCAGAGGGAGGAGGAAGCAGGCTCCCCGCTGAGCAGAGAGCCCGATGCGGGGCTCCATCCCAGGACCCCGAGATCATGACCCAAGCTGAAGGCAGAGGCTTAACCCACTGAGCCACCCAGGTGCTCCAAGTAATTGGAATATTTAAATACTTTTTTTTTTTTTTAAATCAAGGGCATGAAGCATAGATTGTAAATCTCTTTGAATAAATTACCTTTGGGTTTATTTGCCTGCGCTGTGATGAGGCTTCACGGTGAACTTGTTGCTTCTGATCCGATAACGTCATTTTCGTGTAGCTGGCCCGTCTCTTGTGATTTATAATTCATGACACAGCAGCTCTGGGATGGTAACTGGGTGTTTTTGAAAGTTCTAGAAGATGGAGATGATTCTTTTTTCAATGGAAATAATTTCCCCTTGTGATAAAATTCATCACTTGCTGTTTGTTTTTTTATTCATACTCTTGTCTTTCAGTTCTGATGAAGCTAAAAATAGTAACAATACTAAAGGGATAGCATGGGATGGGCAGAATGAACGTTAGCAGAATGCCCTGGGGAAAAAGGATGGCTGTTTCCTTTTAATTAACTTAAAGAATTAGCCCCAGGAGGGTGGTGATTTGTGCTGTGCTCTTCTGTTGTAGGCTGGCGGCACTGTCTGCTTGGCCCGGCCCCTGTCAGTGACATTCGCTTGTTTCCAGTATTTGGCCTCTGGGGAATGTGGGTAGAGGGTAAGAGCCTCGCAAAGATGTGCATGTACTCATGCTCAGAACCTGTGAAGGTCTTCCCTTGCCTGTCATAGGGGACTCTGCCGGTGCCACTGAGTTAAGGACCCTGAGATGGGAAGGTGATCCTGGATTGTCCAGGTGGGGGCCCAGTGCGGTCACAGTGGTCCTTCAGAGTCAGGACCTGAAGATGCTGTGCTGACTTCGGAGACAGAGGAGGAGGGGCTGTGAGCCAGGGAGTGTGGGCACCTCTAGGAGCTGGAAAAGGCATGTGACCCACCTCTCCCTAGAGCCTCCAGGAGGAGCACAGCCCTGCCAACACCTGTCCTTCTCCCGGTGAGACCCGTAGATTTACCTGTGCAAGGTTTTAACCAGCCGAGCCTGTGGTCACTTGTTACAGCAGCCATAGGAAACCAGTCCAGTGGGTCTTTGCAAAGTAGTGATGGTCCCGTGCGGAGCCTCCCCACACCCAGCCATGTGCAGCCTTTGCCTGCGACACCACATGGGCCCCCACGGAGTTAGGAGATGTCCTTCCTGTCTTTGCACTGCAGGAACACGAGCGCCCAAGATCGTAACAGTCAGGGTGCACACGTGGACCAAAGTGACCTCCTTGCTTACCTACAGAGACTACGTTGCAGGCGGGGCCTGTCCCAGCAAGGCCACCATTCCCGGGAAGACCGTCATTGTGACTGGCGCCAACACGGGCATCGGGAAGCAGACAGCCATGGAGCTGGCCAGGAGAGGTGAAGTCCCAGGGGGCACCTGGTCTTGGCGTGTGTGGTCTGGGGTGGAGGGCTTGCGTTCCCAGGGGGTGGTAAGGTCGTTTGATGGTTTTGGTAACAAATGACAGAGACCAGACTCCTGCCGGCTTAAGCCAGAAGGGCTGGTGTCCCTGACAGGCAGGGGAGACGGTGGGTCGGTGGGTCTCAGAGAAGGCTGTGGCCACCCAGTGGCTGCTGGTGCTGGTTTTTCTCTCTGCACTGGCCGTGGGCTTCTGTACTGTAGCTGACTTAGTGCTCATGGCTGGGCTGGGGCCTGGCTCAGAATCGGGTTTCAGGCCCTTCTAGGCCTACCGGTCAGGCATTCTATAAGGCCCCTCCATCTGGGTGTGTTCAGTGTTTTTGTCCTGGTCAGACTGGGGTTATGGAGGACGTCCACGGAGGAGGAGTGATCGCTTTCGAAGTTAGAGTTAGTGGATTTCCTGTCGGATCATCCTCCAGAAAAGAAGTCAAGGATTTAGGTTTGAGCAACCAGACCTGCTCTTGGCTGGAGTGGGAAGGCTGTGGCAGGGCAGCTGGGAGGGCTGGGGGAGATCGGAAACTTCCTTTGGGCTTGATGGGTTTCGGGGGCCCGGGGAACGGGTCCCGATGGGCCAGCCTAGAGCTGCCCGTCTCCCTCTGAGGTCAGATGGGAGGGGGCTGTGATGGGCGGCACCCTGCCCCCCCCACGACATGGCGTTTCCCCGAGGAGGGGGCATGTAGTCCTCCCAGGAGAGGCTGAGCAGTGACATTGGGTGGACACCCCCACTGGATCTGGAGGGCTGGGCCCCAACAGAGGATGGACAGATCTGGGGTCCACTGAGTTCCCTTGTGGACCATGTGAGGGGAGGCAGCTGGGCCCGGCGGGGAGCGAGCCACGGGGATCCATGTGGATCCACACAGATCCACGCTATCCGCCTCATGGCTGCCTGTCCTCCTCCAGTCCCCGCTTCTTCTCACTTCTCTAATTTTTAAAGTTATTATTATTATTATTTTTTTAATTTGACAGACAGAAATCAGAAGTAGGCAGAGAGGCAGGCAGAGAGAGAGAGAGGAGGAAGCAGGCTCCCTGCCGAGCAGAGAGCCCGATGCGGGGCTCGATCCCAGGACCCTGGGATCACGACCTGAGCCGAAGGCAGAGGCTTTAACCCACTGAGCCACCCAGGCGCCCCTAAAGTTATTTTTCTGTGGCTATACAGAAATTCAGTCCACACGTCACACAATTCCCCCGTGGTGGTTAGTATATTCCCGGAGTTGTGCGAACGTTGCCAGTCAGTTTCGCCAGAATGACAGCTCGTCCTTTCAGTGGTCATCCCCATTCCCACTCCTCCCAGGGAGCCATCCTGCCTCCTGTCAGTCAGCCTGTTCTGGGTGTTTCTTATCAGCGGAATCATCGGCCACGTTGGCTTTCGTGACTGGCTGCTCCCGGTGAGCGCGTTCGTGAGGTCCGTCCACGTGCTAGCGCACGTCATGATCATTTCTGTGGCCAAGTAGGTTCGACGGTCTGGATGGATGCCTTGTGCCTCTCTGCTCAGCCGCTGGTGGACATTTGGGTGGTGTCCGTCTTTCGGCTGCTGTAAACGGTGCCTGTGTTTTCATGTGTGTTGGGTGTCTGTACCTGGGAGAGGATCTAAAAACTAGTTTTTTCCTGCCCTGGGCTCACAGGAGGCAACGTCATTCTGGCCTGTCGAGATATGGAGAAGTGTGAGGCGGCGGCAAAGGACATTCGCGGGGAGACCCTTAATCACTGCGTCAGGGCCCGGCACTTGGACTTGGCCTCCCTCAAGTCCATCCGAGAGTTTGCCGCGAAGATCACTGAAGGTAGGAGGGACGATGCAGGCCTTGGGGGGCGAGGTCCTGGGTGGCCACAAGTCCCACGGTGTGGCGCTGGTGTTTTCGGACAGGTGCACATCTCTACAGGTGAAGGTTGTACATTTTTATAGCTCCTTCCATTGTCACGTGGAAACATTTTACATTTCAACCGTTGCCTAAATTGGAAGAGTAATATTTCTGGGTATGCGAGCACCGTGGGGAAGTTTATTATCGGCACCCAGTCGTGCCCGTTAGTTTACGCGTTACCTGCGGCTGCTTTAGTCCGGCGGCAGCAAAGGCCCTGTGGCCTGCAAAGCCAACAATACGTAGTCTGGGCCCTTACAGGGCAAGTCTGCTCTGTGGGACTCCCGCTCTGCAGGAAGACGAGCTCCGTGGGCATCGGAGCTGACAAGACGCAGAGGCCCGGGTGCGGTCAGGTGTGCAGGGAGCTGGCGGGTGGGTTAGCCGGCTGGAGGCGGCGCAAATGCTGACTGAGCCGGCGGTTCCTGCGGCTTCCGGCCCTTGAGGGTCTGCTGGGTGTCTCTTTCCGCAGGTGCAGGGATTCCGCCGGCGTTTCCCACACTCCGCCTCCCTGACTCATTTTGCTCATTTTGCTCCCCACCGGATGTTCTCAGAACTGGCTCACGTCTTTATGTTTTCAAACAGGAGTACCATTTTACGGGATTAAACATTCAGAAAGGACAAATGGGGGTGCCGCCGGCACCTCCCTGTCTCCGGCTGCCGCTGCCTTCCTCAGCGGCGCTCGGGGTCCTCGCGTGACCTTCTGGAGACAGTCTGTGCATTTATAAAGCAGGCAGGTGTAGAGACCACCCTGTGGCTTTTGTCCTTTTTACAGAGGGGTTTCATGAGCGGAGGGGGAAGGAGCAGAGGGAGGGAGGGAACCCTGCACCCAGTGCAGCCCAACCTGGGGCTCGATCTCACGACCCTGAGATCACGACCTGAGCTGAAACCAAGAGTCAGACGCTTAATGGACTGAGCCGCCCAGGCCCCTCCCTTCGCTTTTTTATACAATCAGAGCCCGTCATACGTGAGGAGCTGTGCTGCTTTTTCTCCCTCATCGGGCCCAGCAGTGCACGTGTTACCTGTTTTTACAGAGGGGAAACCGAGTCACAGAGAAGCTGCGTGACTCGGCCAGGGTTGTATAGCTGCCCAGGGTAGAGCCTGGGGCTCCCGGGTGGGAGCTCCCAAGGGCTGTGCTGGCCCTTCCAACAGCCAGGCAGAGGCCGTTGCGTCGGTGCTTGATAACTAGTTTGTTGTCTCCACGGATCCTGGAAAGCACTTCCAGAGTGTGTGGGTTCCCCTGTGTCCCTCCGAAGGTGCGTTGGGGTCCTGACCCCCAGGACCTCAGCACGAGACCTGGTCTGCAGAGGGTCTGTGCGGAGGTGGTTAAGCCTGGTGTCCTCATACAGAGGGGAGGTGAGCACGCAGACAGGCCCAAGGGAAGAGACTGGGAGTTGAGTCACCTAGGAGCCCAGGAGAGAGCCTAGCAGATTCTCCCCTGTGGCCATCGGTCCTCTGAAGGAAACAGCCCTGAGACGCACGGACCGCCGGCTTTCCACCTGCAGGGCCGGCACACAGTACGTTCAAGTGGACCATTGTGTGGCGCTTTCTGAGAGCGGCCTCGCTAGCTGATACGGGAGGAAGGTGCTAGGTCTGGAATCCGGTGCAGCACCGGCTGCTCAGCGAGCTGGGCCCACGAGTAACCCTCAGTCCGATGCCCGAGGCCCCTGTGGGTGTGGCTTCTTTCCTTCTCCAGGAGAGACCTCCAGGCCTTAGGTGGGTGTGTATCTGTCTCTGGGGCTGCCATGGCCAAGTGCAGCAAATGAGTATCTTGAGATGAGCACCCGTTCTCTTCACGGTTGTGGAGGCAAGTCCGAGATCAGGGCGTCAGCTGGGCGGCCCTTGTTCCCGAGACCGGAGAAGGCCCTCTGCCTCTTCCCGCCTCTGGCGGTGGCTGCCGGTCCCCGGCGATGCTCAGCTGGTTGCTGTGTCGCTGCAGTCTCTGCCTCTGTCTCCCGGCGGGTCTCGGTCTGTCTCCTCCCGGGTTAGGGCCCACACCGTGACCTTCTCTTAACCTGATGACTTTCTGCAAAGACTCTTTCCAAACACGGGTTGCATTCACAGGCTCCGGGTGGACATGAATGTTCCAGGCACTGTTCAGCCCAGTGCCGGGGGCGCTGTCCCCACGGCTGCGCTGGCCCTCCGCGCAGGCCCAGATGCTGACGGCGTCCGCCCTCACCCCTGTCTTCCAGAGGAGAAGCAGGTGCACGTTCTGGTCAACAACGCGGCTGTGATGCGGTGCCCGCACTGGACCACGGAGGACGGCTTCGAGATGCAGTTTGGCGTTAACTACTTGGGTGAGGGCCCGGGCTGAGGGCTGCGTGGCACGTCGCGGACCTGGGTGCGAGCGGGGGTCCCCGGTGGGCTGGACTCAGGCTCCAAGGCTCCCCTTCGTTGCTGGATGCTCTGTCAGTCCTTTGGATCTTCTGCCCATCTCTTGGCCATGTGACCCTTTGTCTGTCCTCCAGTCTGCCTGTCCATCAGTCACTCATTCTGTCCACCCGCTGTCACCCTGGATGTGACTGGAGTTCTGTTAGTAAGGGCAAGGGGGTAGATACTGGGTGGGCGCCAGTCACTGGATCAGGGCCCACCCTAGCGACCTCATTTTCACTTGTGAAGACCCTTCTCCAAATAAGGCCCATGCCGAGGCCCTGGAGGTCGTAACACACGTTGCTATCATTCGGGTTCTATTGGCTGGGATGCAGTCACATGACCTGACGTTGCTGCAAGGGAGTCTGGGAAATGTAGTCTTTCACTGGGCAGTCCTGTGCACAGCCCGCAGTTCTGTTGCTGAGGGCGGCGCGGGAGGCGGTCCGTCCCCTCGGGGTTCTTCCAGGGCCTGATGCCTGCGGCTGGGTCCCTCTTTGCTTTGGGCCCATCCTGGGCACTACAGGGTGTCCAGCAGCGTCCCTGGCCGCCTCCCGCCAGATGCCAGGAGCACCCCCTTCTCTCTCTGGAGTTACGATGACTGGAACCTCTAACCTTGCCAGATGTCCCGTGGGGGAGAGAACTGGCCCCTGTCGAGAGCCCTGGGCTACTGGGAGGGTCAAAGAAGGTACCATTGTCAGTACGATCCTATGGACCAGCTAAGAATTCAGTGGAAACGGTCTTCGTTGTCCTTCCTCTAGGTCACTTTCTCTTGACAAACTTGCTGCTGGACAGACTGAAAGCCTCGGCCCCTTCACGGATCATCAACCTCTCGTCCTTGGCCCACATCGCGGGACACGTGGACTTTGACGACTTGAACTGGGAGAAGAGGAAGTATGACACCAGAGCGGCTTATTGCCAGAGTAAGCTGGCCATCATCCTCTTTACCAAGGAGCTGAGCTGGCGGCTGCAGGGTACGTGCATGGCGAGCCTCGCAGGCCTTCCTCCTGCTCTAGCTCTGGGCCTGGAATGTCCTGCTGCAACCCTGGGCCCAGGGGAGGTCAAGCCTTGGTCCCGGAACAGAGCAGGCAGATGTGTGACACACATACCCCTGGTTCTCTGGTGCCTGAGGCAGACATGACTAATCGATTGTGGCCTTCTGTGTTTATCCCACTGGGCATCCAGGCCGTTGGTGCTCTAGGCTAGTGGTGCTCAACCACGGCAGTGTCTGAAGATGGCTATGGCCGTTGCTTCAGGGAGTGGAGGTGGGGCGGGTGTTGCCGCTGGCATCTAGCCGCCTGGCATCCTTCCATGCACAGGATAAACATGACGGGACCTCAGCGTCCACAGAGCTGAAGCTGAAGCCTGCCCTTTGCCCCGCTCCTTGGAGAGCATCCGTGGGCCAGCAACATCAGCTCAGCCGGGAGCCTGTCCTGACCGCGGCACCTCAGACCCCATCCCCGACCCACTGCTTCAGGTTCCCTGAGGTGGGTGGAGCCCAGCCGTTTGGGCATCTCAAGCCCTCCGGGTGATTTCTTACGTACGCTCAGGTTTGGGAGGCTCTGCTCTGGGCAGTCGGGCAGCAGAGCAGCTTTGCAAGATGAAACCACCGCATGTGGAAGTGTCAGAGCAAGAGGGGTGGTGTGGGGTCAAGGGTAGGACCCAGCACAGTGTGGGGTAACCCTAGAGCTGAGGGTGGGCCACGTCAGGCTTCCAGGTGGGGCGTGAACCTGGCGTCTGCCGTCATCCCTCCTCTTCCCTTCTCTCCCCAGGCACGGGTGTGACTGTCAACGCTGTGCACCCCGGTGTGGCCAGGACTGAGCTGGGCAGGCACACGGGCATGCATAGCTCCGCCTTCTCCAGCTTCACGCTCGGTAAGCCACCTCCTGGCCTGGGCTCCCTGAGCGGAACCCCTGCCCTCACAGCCTGGGGCCTGGGCTCTCTTCGGGGGATTAGTCAGGGTTCCGCCAAGAAATAGAACCACGAGGATTATATAGATGCTCGGAGAGATTTGTCACGCGGGGCTGGTTCGTGCATTCAGGGAGGCTGCGACGACCCGTGCTCTGCCGTCTGCAGGCCGGAGGCCCGGGAGAGCTGGTGCTGTAGTCCCAGTCCAAACCCGAAGGCCTGCAGACCGGGGGAGCGATGGCATAAGTCCCAGCCCGAAGGCCAGGAGCAGTATCTGAGGGCAGGAGACGGGTGTTCCAGCTCACGCAGAGAGAGGGGGAATTCGTTCTGTTCGTACCCTCAGCTAATAGCGTGGTGGCTGCCCAGTTGGCACGGGCGGGTCTTTACGCAGTCTGCCAATTCCAGTGCTGATCTCTCCCGGTCACGTCCTCACGGACACGCCCAGAAACAGGGCTTTACCGGCTTTCTGGGCATCCCTTAGTTCAGTCAGGTTGACACAAAATTAACCGCACACTCCAGAGACTGTGTCGGCGGCTTGGCTCTGCCCCCTCCCGTGTCTTCCCGGGTCCCGAGAATGAGTCACTTCTACCCGTGTATCCAGCCTGCTGGCCTCAGAACAGGCCCAGAAAACAGGCTGGATCCTGTTTGATGAAACAGACCGAGTCTCAGAGAAGGAGACCAGGGAGTTGACTCCTGCTTGTGCGTAGGGGGACGCTGGCTTCACCCCAAACTAGCTGTGCCACCCAGGGAAGCCACTTCACCTCTGGGGCCTCAGTTTCCCTCCTTACAAAGTGAGGGCCGTAATAGTGTCCTCCTACAGTTGTTGGGAGGTTGAGATGGGCCCTAACAGGGCCAGCACAGGGCCTGACCAGCTTTAAGGTGAGTAAATACTTAGAACTTTAGAGCTAGTATTTGTAATCCTGAAAATCATTTACGGGGTGGGTGCCAGATTTCAAGGATCTTAAGCTGAGGCTGGCCCCAGAGACATTTAATAAATAAAAGTTATTTTTAAAGCAAAATGGGGTAGGGTAAGGACTCAGAGCTGACTGAGGAGCGAGAGCTTCCATTTGCCTGGGGAAAAGCCAGGGAGGCTTCCTGGGGGAGGCAGCTTTTGGGCCGGTCTCTGCATCTGGAGGGATTTGGCTGGGCAGTGCCAGGGAAGGGAGCTCCTGGTGGAGGGAATTTTGGGAGGCACAGGCCTGGAGGGGGACTGTATGGGACCGCAGTCCCACATCTGGCCTGTGGGCCCCGGGCAACCCCAGGGATGGCGGGGGGCTTTTCCTGTCCTCCCTGAGCGTGCGCGGACTGAATGCTCCGTGGGCTGATTGCAGGGCCCGTCTTCTGGTTGCTGGTCAAGAGCCCGGAGCTGGCAGCCCAGCCCAGCACGTACCTGGCTGTGGCGGAGGAACTGGAGGGTGTTTCTGGGAAGTACTTCGACGGACTCAAAGAGAAGGCTCCGGCCCCTGAAGCTGAGGATGAGGAGACAGCCCAGAGACTTTGGGCTGAAAGTGCCCGCCTGGTGGGCTTGGAGGTGCCTGGTGCTTCCTCTGTGAGGGGGCAGCCCCTCCCCAAGTAACCTCGTGGAGCCTGCGGAAACTATGGAGCGGCAAGACCAGCCAAGGCTGGCCGCTGTCTGCCCCACCCTCTGGGTGGCGGCGCTGGCTGGGTGAGCCTCGAGGCCGCTGCTGTCATGCTCTCAGTCCCCTCTAGGTGGCAGTGTTGGCCAAGGAACGCTGACGTCCCTGCCCACGTCACCCTCCGGATGGCAGTGCCGGTCGCCTGAGCCTCGAGGCCACTGCGCTCATGCCTTGCAGCACCTTCTGGGCGGCAGTACTGGCCAGGGAACGCCGACCGCCATGCCTACGTCACCCTCTAAGTGGCGCTGTTGGCTGCTTGAGCGCCAGACCGCTGCTGTCATACCCCCAGCACCCTCTAGGTGGCAGTGTTGCTTAGGAGTGCTTACCGCCGTGCCCGCGTCACCTCTAGCTGGCACTTTTGGCTGCGTGAGCCTGGAGACCACCGCTGTCACGCTGGTACTGCCCTCAAGGTGGCAGGTGCCCAGGGAACGCTGGCTGCCACGTCCACGCCACCCTGGAGGGGTCACTAGCGGCCCTTTTCTCTTCTCAGGCACAGTGGGCGGGACTGCAGATGTGCACCTGGCACAGTGGCCCGCTGGTGCGGCGCGCCCTGTAGCCCGCAGGGGCGTGGGGCCTTCAGACACCTGCCTTGAGTGGGTGAAGGGAGCTGCTGTGGGAGGCGTCTGCCGTGGCCGTGTCAGGAGAGCCGGTGGTGGCCACTGTGCAGAACCGTATGACCGCTGGGGAGGGTGTCGAACAGCCGCGGTCAAGTTCGTGGCTCCCTGTGGGACGTCAGGCGCGTCTCTGAGCCGCGGTTTCGCCCCCGGCGCATGCGCAGAACAACCTGACCGCCTCGCCGGAGCGAGTGCTGATGAGCGAGTTCTCGTCCGGCTGGGGGATGGAGCCGTTCGCCGCTGAGTGTTCCCTTGCACGTGCCGTACCCTGGCCGAGCCGCCGGGGACAGCCCCGAGGACAGGCCTTGTGACGCCAGTCCTGCTCGGGACAGCGAGAGCGGAAGAGCCACCAGCTGCGTGGCTTCGGTGACAGAATCCAGGCTGGCACTCCGCTCCCGCACAAAATTGGGGGAGGGGACGCGCCAGAAAGTTCAGTAATCAGTATACACATATTTTTTTTTATTATTATTTTTTCTTTTTTTTGTTTTCCAACGGAGTTTTCATATGCTAAAAAGGGCCTACAAGGTGCAGTATACACATATTTTAACAAGAAATTGTAACATTTGAGATACTTGTGGAGGCCAGGGATGCTGCTCCACACCCTTCGCTACCCAGAACAGCGGCCCATGCCCCGCTGCAAATGCCGATGGTGCCGAGGGAGGGGAGTGCTGAGGGCGGAATTAAAGACGGCTCAGGGCTGTGTAAATACGGTTCATTTTCTTTGATGAACGCACTCGGGTAGGCACCTTCCAGCATGGACCCCAGCGGTCCCCACCTGCCCCTGTCCATACCCTCCAGCCACTCACTTCTAGGGTGGAGAACAGAGCAAAGCTGGCGGAACGTCCGGTTCTGGGGTGTGGTTGCTGACGGGCGTCTACCGAGAGCAGGTGCTTGCTGGCCCTCGCCCCGCCTCCCCGCAACGGAGCCGTGAGCCGCCAGGAGCTGGACAGCCAGAGAGGAACTGAGGCCTCCGTCCAGCAGTGCAGGAGAAGGTGTGAGTGCCAGGAGGTGGAATCCCGGGAGGGCACCCTGGGAGCCCATCCACCCCAGGGATACGTAACACACCACACATGCGTCATGCGTACACAGATCACACACGTGTGCATAACCTTATAGAACATGCGTATTTCTCACTGCGGCATCGGAAAAACCAAGCTTGAGGAATCCTTCTACCGGTAGTACCGTAGTCGGAGGGTAACCTGGAAACCCCTGGTTCTCCAAACACAGGTACAGGATTCGCCTGGATGTGATGGTATTTGCTAACATAGCCGAAATACAAATGATCAAGGTCAAGAAAATAACAATCATGGTACTAATATCTGATACTGATCTATAGACACTGGGATTTTTTCAGTGACAACATCTTTTATAGCAAAAACACTAACAAAATTCTTCTCTGACCCAGGATCCAATCCAGAATCTACGTTCTGCTAGTTGGCACATCTCCTTAACCGGCTTTGGACAGAAACGGTCTTTCTCTCTCATTAGCTGGGCCCTTCTGAGAAGTCCTGGCCAGGAATTTCATAGAAAGTGCTCCAGTCGGGGTTGTCTGTGATTTCCTCATCATTAAACTCAGGCTATGTGTTGTCGGGAGGAATACCACAGGAGCAATGCTGTCTTCTTCGTGGTGCCTTCCATCAGGAGACAGATGTCGTCTTTGCCCCATCATCAGTGCCGTTGTGACGACCCCCTCCAACTGGCAGAGACGCATGGCCAAAGGGCCCAGAGCCCTGCTGCCCCAGACACCCCCCTCCCTGCACCTCCACATGCTCACCAGCCCGGGAGCTCCTGCATGGACATCCTGCTCCCGTTGTCTACAGTTCGGTGGGTCTCTCAGTCAGGGTCCCTTGTCTTTGCAAATCTGGTGAGCGGGCCGTGGATGGGATTCGAGCAAGACCAACCAGACCCTCTCCTTGAATTTGGATCTTGATGAGGCTGACACCAAGACCAGTCGTGTGTTCCAGAGATGTCTGTCGGCTCCTGGTCCCCGCACCCTGGCTATGGTCTATCTGAACACAAACTGGGGGGCTTGAATGATAGGCACTTACTCTCTAAGAGTTCCGGACGTCCGAAGTCCAGAATGGGTCTTGGGGTCAACGTCAGGGTGTCAGCCGGAGCTGTGTTCTTTCCAGAGGCTCAGGGGGAGAATCTGCTTCCTGCCTTGTCCAGCGTCTAGGCGGCCCCCACATTCCTCACCTCCTGGCCCTTCCTCTGTCCTCAGGGCCAGCTGTGGTGGCCACGTCCTCACACTGCTGTCTTTCTGGCTCTCCCTCTGCCCTCCTTTTAAGGAAGATCCCCAGGTGATCCAGGATCACCTCTGTCCTTTATGTCAGCCGGTAAGCAACCGAATTCCATCTGCCACCTTAACCCCCCTTTGCCATGCAAAGTAACGGGTTCTGGGGATGAGGGTATGGACTCTGGGCAGCCAGTGTTCTGCCTGCTATACCGTCCTCTTCAAAACCGGCTTCTTTAGCTTTTCTCAGGGCTGTGAGCTTCCTGGGACACTTCCTCAATTCCCTTCTGCTTTTAAGCAGAACCCACATCACAGGTGTCACTTTTAAGCAAGTCAAGTGAAATGAGTGTATGTTACCACGAACTCCCCCTTCTTGCTCTTTAGGACCTGGGCTGGCGTCTGGCTGGCTCAGTCGGGAGAGCATATGACTCTTGATCTCGGGGTTGCGAGTTCGAGCCCCACGGTGGGCGTGTTGACTTAAAAACAAGACCCGACCAAGCCCTGGGGTCAGGAGCAAGGAGAGTGGGAACCGGTCTGATTCAGAAGCCCACATTCGTGTGGGAGACAAACGCGGGTGGAAGGAGTGTGAAGCCCAGCCCACGGGGGCGGCCGTCCTCACAGGGACCCATCTCTTGCGTAGACAAGTGCAACGTGGCTTGGGGTTGATTCTGGCCACAAACCCTCACAACCAACATCCGCTTCCCCTCTGGAGCGAGAAGCCCCAGACCGCAAACGGTGACTCACAAACCACTAACCCCTGCTTCGTCTCAAGGTTTTGAGGTGGCTCACAGCCCTGCAGAAAGTCCCCAGAGATGACAGATGACAAGAACAGGCCTAAAAGAAAACCACCCAAACCCACGGAAGCCCAGAGAGAGCTCTGTGATCAGATAATAAGCAGACCGAGGAACCCAATGTGAACGGATGATGGTTCGGGGGTGCTTTGCTTTGCTTTGTTTTGTTTTGTTTTCCCAAAAAGGAACCTGAGGTGGCGTGAAACCCTTCAGACTGCTCTCCGGACTTTGGGAATTCTGCCAGGATGGGGGTGCTGCCTGTGTCTGCTGTGCTGGGACACACGCGGGGTGTAAGCGGGGCTGATGGTCACCCCAGGCGTAAGCAAGAAGGAACGCTGTCTCAGCGGTGGGAGCCCAGCGGAAGGGTGGGCCTTGTGTTTGGTCCTCCTGCCGGACTGACCCTCTGACCCGGGTCAGCTTCATCCCCGGGCCGCGTCTCTAGCCAGTCCAAGCGTGAACCCCTACGAGAGCCATCCAAGTCTGAACCCTCGGCACCGGGGAGTGTGAGCCCGTTTGGAAAGCGTTGCTTTGTAGATAAAATTAAATGCAGGATCCCGAGATGAGACCATCCTAGATTATCCCCGGGGTCGGGGGGGCTCCCCTAAATCCAGCGACAAGGGTCCTTCTAAGAGACGGAAGAGGAGGTGACACAGAGTGGAGTGGGGAAGTCCGCATGGAGACAAGGCAGAGACGGGAATGATGCGGCCTCACACCAAGGAACGGTGGGGACCCCCAGAAGCTGTCGAAGGCAGCAGGGACAGACTCCCTTCAAGGCTCGGGGTTGCACGGCCCTCCTGACACCTTCAGCTTGGACGTCTGGCCTCGGGAACTCTGAGAGTAAATGTATGTTTTTCAAGCCGGCACGTCGGTGATCATCGTCACAAAAGCCAGAGGAAATTGACACAGTCTCCTTGGGGGTCCCAGGATGCTTGCCAGAGCCAGTGGGGACCCCGTGCTTGTTTTCTGTCCGGTGGGAGAGAGAAGGGCTTCTCTTTCTTTTGTCTACTGGGGTTTATCTCAAAACCCATAAAAGCCCCTGAGGGAATGCCAAGAAGTACTGGACGAGTAGCAGGTCCCCCAACACCAGTGCTGTTAGCATTCAGGGCTGGCTGACCCTGGCTGTGGGCCAGGGCGTCCTGGGCACAGTGCATGCTGAAAGGCACTGCTGCTCTCCACCTGCTGGTGCCGGCAGCGTCCCCACCCCAAATCGCCAAGTGCCCCTGGGAAGGAAGTCACCTTCCGTTGACAACCCCTTGCACAGACCCGTGTGGTCCCCTCTCTGGGCCATGAACATGAGCAGCCACAGTGGACGACCATGGAACTAACCATCAGCCCCAGAGCAACACGGCCGCTTCCTGTCATCTGTGCTACTGGGAGGACTGGGTGGGGGGGCTGGAGGGCAGGTGCCGGGGGACCGAGTGGCTTCTGAAGTCGACAGATCCTCATGGAAACCAGGCAAATGGCAGTGAGTGGTCTGTTCCGATGGCGACACGAGCCTTAGGAACACAGGGCCCGGCTCAGAGTCGCAGTTTCCATTGAAGATGTGACACGACACCCAGAGTCCTCTAGAGCGGACGGAGGGGGACGGGATCTGCAGGCAGATCCCACTGATGTCAGGCCAGGGGCTCAGGGTGGCGGCAGCAGAGCTTCACAGGAAATGAAATCTGAGATCTGGGATTGGGTCATTTGTGGGGACAGACCTGAAAATCTTGAACCCCCCATCTCCCCTGGGGTGCCCTTGTGAGAAGAGACCAGGACCTCCTCATTGGTCACAGTTCCTTCATAAGCAGGTGTCTCCTGGGGTGATACTCCTTCACCCCACAACCTCCCTTTCGTTGCCTGTGGCAGATCCCAGCTCATGCTCCATGAATTGTAGGGTCTGGCTCATGTGTTTTCCAGGAACCGGGAGAGCACTGCAAGGGGATCTCGAGGGTGTTAGATGGGGTGGACCACGAGACAAATTGGGAGGAACCCAGGGACGTGGGGTCACTCACCTATGATGAAGGCTTTAGCTAGTATATTGGGCTTTCTGAGTAGCGGAAGACGACGGCTGTTGCGTGACTTTGGCTCTCCCCCATAACGTCTAGAGACAGCAGTATCAGTACTCCTGTTCTGATGATGTATTATGGTTAAGTAGGGGAATGACCTTGCTTGCAGGAGGAAAGATCAGTGTCTGGGTGAGTCACATCAGGTGTGCGGCATAGTCTCAAATGGTTCAGGGGGGAAAAGGCTTCTTTGTGTTGCATTTACATACTCTTCCCTAAGTTCGTTTCAAAATAAATAGATGGAAAAGAAAAACAATGCAGAATTACAAAACAGCACAAAACCACGTCTCCGCGGGAGGAGACAGAGACTGGCTGCCCTTCCAGACAATGCCAAGCAAAACGGAACGGGAAAACCTCACCAATTTCCAGTGAGCAAGCTCTCATGCTCTCTCTCTCTCTCTCTCAACATTTTATTTTATTTGACAGATAGAGAGAGACAGTGAGAGAGGGAACACTAGCAGAGGCAGAGATGGAAGCAGGCTTCCCGCTAAGCAGGGAGCCCGATGCGGGGCTGGATCCCAGGACCCTGGGATCATGACTGAGCCCAAGGCAGACATTTAACGACTGAGCCACCCAGGAGCCCCACTCTCACACTTTTAACGTTTTTAATATTTGAATTGGGCTCCCTGCTCAGCGGGGAGCCTGCTTCTCTTTCCCTCTGCTGCTCCCCCTGCTCTCCCGTTCTCTCAGTTGCTCTGTCTCAAATAAATAAAATCTTAAAAAAAAAAAAAGTACTTGTGGATGATTTTATCACGTGGACGTATCACAGAGATGCCACGGGGATGGTGTGAGGGAAGCCATGCGAAAGACAGAGGTGGGTGCTGTTGGCATCCCTACCGTGGGTGAAGGCCAGCAGCGGTAAGAGGAAGTTGTGCAAACGGCCAAAAGAGCATTCGGACAGATCCGGGCAGCGACGGCAGAGCCGACCGCGGTCTGCCAGAGACTGAAAAACAGGGGGAGGCCCCTTTTTTTCAAGAAGAAAGGACCAACAAAGCGAAACAAAACAAAACAACAAAACCCACAAAAAACCAAGGACATAACCTTCCTCCCTACTCTCCGCCTCCCGGCGAGAGCCGGCGCGTGAACAGCTGCACTTCACCGCAGTGCCAGCACAGGCACACTTGTACTAGCCATCTCTGCGACGGGGCCCACGGGCGTGACCTCCGAACGCGGGCAGGTGATCGGTCGCGATCGCCGGCCGCGCTTACAGAAACGCGCAGGTGCAAGCGCTGCTCGTCAGACGCCGCCGTCCCAGTCAGCCGGAACGCGGGAAGCCCCAAACCCAGCGGACGCACGCCCAGGAGCAGAACCGGCAGGGCGCACGGTAACCCTGCGCACGACATTTTGAACAACTCCCGACCGTGCTCCTCTCCCGCTCACCAGCGTCCTTGCAACGGCCCAAAGCCGGGAGCCACCGGGGTCCGTCGGGGATGACGGGGCAACGGAAGGGTGGAATGTTCCTCAGCCCCCACACCCGCTGCCGCAACGCTAAGCCGCGGGAAGCCCGGTGCGGAGCGAAATACGCGTCGCGAAGACTCGTTCTCTGTCGGTCTCACAGTCGGCCAGAACGCGGGAGCGCCGGGGAGCTTCTGGGGGAGGCGCGGGGAGGCCGGTCCGCCCCCCAAACTGGCGGCGTAGCCTCGCGATGCCCGGGGAGATCGGAACGCGTGAAAGCGGTTGCCAAACTACAGCCAAGAACTTGATTCTACCTGTTGAAAACACGGGAAGGAACATTGTTCCTGTAGCTTAGAGCATTTTTTTTTTTTTTGAGTTTTTTTTACCCTTAAAAATATTTCTTTTTCAGTGTTCCAAGATTCGCTGTTTATGCACCACACCCAGGGCTCCACGCAATATGTGCCCTCCTGAATACCCACCACCAAGCTCTCCCAACACCCCCTCCCCCTCCCCTCTAAAACCCTCAGTTTGTTTCTCAGAGTCCACAGGCTGTCATGGTTCGTCTCCCCCTTCCATTTTCCCCCAACTCCCTTCTCCTCTCCATCTCCCCTTGTCCTCCATGCTATTTGTTATGCTCCACAAATAAGTGAAACCATATGATAACTGACTCTCTCTGCTTGACTTATTTCACTCAGCATAATCTCTTCCAGTCCCGTCCATGTTGCTACAAAAGTTGGGGATTCATCCTTTCTGATGGAGGCATCATACTCCATAGTGTATATGGACCACATCTTCCTTATCCATTCGTCTGTTGAAGGGCATCTTGGTTCCTTCCACAGTTTGGCGACCGTGGCCATTGCTGCTATAAACATTGGGGTACAGATGGCCCTTCTTTTCACTCCATCTGTATATTTGGGGTAAATACCCAGTAGTGCAATGGCAGGGTCATAGGGAAGCTCTATTTCTAATTTCTTTTTTTTTTTAAAGATTTATTTATTTATTTGGCAGACGGAGATCACAAGGAGGCAGAGAGGCAGGCAGAGAGAGGAAGGGAAGCAGGCTCCCTGCTGAGCAGAGAGCCCGATGCAAGACTCGATCCCAGGACCATGGGATCATGACCCGAACTGAAGGCAGAGGCTTCAACCCACTGAGCCACCCAGGTGCCCCTCTATTTTTAATTTCTTAAGGAATCTACACACTTGCATTCCCACTAACAGTGTTGGAGAGGGTGTGGAGAAAGGGGAACCCGCTTAGAGCATTTCTTTAGAAAACTTCAAATTTCTTTCTCTGTCTCTTTAAGGTGTGTGTCAACATTTTTAGAAGGTAAGTAAGCCTCTTGCCAGCTCTGTGACCCAGGACTTTCTTTCTCAAGGACCAGGAATGTAAAGGCGAAGGGAGGTGGCATTCCTATCTCCCACCTTCAGAAGGAGGGCAGGAGCTCAACTCCATGTTGCCAAGCTGCCTCCAAACATAAAGCCGGGAGGGGTTTGATTTTCCTCGGCCTCAAACCAGTCTGCTGACACGTGTGGTCTCCCCGGTCACCAGGTAAATTTAGGATGACCTCTGTGGGACACGTGGTGCTCTCAGGTCCTCCTGCTTGAGGACTAATTATCTGGAGACACTGGATGCGAGGAGCTGACTCTGTTTGACTTTGACCGGGCAGGACTGTTTCCTGTCTTCACCATCTCATTGGCAGATCGTGTCCTGATGCACATCCTGTCCTCGCTTGAATATTTATTCAATAATAAAACTGTTCTTTCTCCTCTTCCTTTGTGGAGAAGTTTTCTGGGTTGGGAGATTTTTGTTTAATGATGATGGAGTCAACACTTGAGGGAACATAAGGGTTTTATATTTCTGTTTCACAACTTTACTGTGTCAGGTTCAGAAAACTTCCATCTCCCCTCTCTCTGTCTCCTGTTTTTTTTTCTCTCTCCCATACATACACACCAACTACCCTCAATTTTTGTGCCAGGGGGCAGGGGGCTCCATATTGACCTTTGCACTCCCATCCCTAATGTGGAGTGAAGGTGCAGAGCTGTGATACACCTAGGGACAGTCTTTGCATTCACTGTCACCATCCCTGATACACACCATGCGGGACTTCTCCAGGGCAGAATCTCCCTGATGATATCTCCCCAAATACAGATCCGGACCCAGCAGTTTCCATCCTTGGAACATAGCCTGGGAATATACATGCACGTATGCAACAGGATCTGTAAAAGAAAGCAGTTGCATTTGTAAAAGCATGTTGGTTGATTTCTTTAATATGGAAAAATGATGAACAATCTAAAAGCCACCAATCTGAGTCATCACAAGCAAGTTATGGTACCTCCAAAGAAAGGGACATCTTATAGCTGTTAGCAAGCATGAAAGCCATTTTGCTTGTCCTGGTTTTTAGCACGTTGTCTGGGGGAGACATTTAATGGGGACATAGTGACATGTAGGTGGATGGGACCTACATGCCTGGACACCTGGCCGTGGGAGCACCACGGCACCTAGTAGAAGGATAGTAGAAGGAGAGGGGAGACGCAGTGCCTTACCAGCAGGCACTGTTTTCCCCGAGTGGCCAGGGAACCACCATTAACACAAGCATCCAAGAGATGGCTGGAAATGAGAGTCCAACCAATGGGGTCCTCTGGAGCTGGAAATTCAGGAGCAGGGTGCTCTCCTTAGAGGCGAGACACAACATGCTGGGAGGGGATGAGCTACCCAGGCGAGAGGGTGGCAAGAGGTGTGTAGGTTGGGGGCCAACTCTGGTGGATCTGATAGGAACTGGGTGAGGATGAGGAGGTGGAGAAAGCCTGTCTTTTCCAGCAAGCTTCAGTCCCTGTAGAGAAGCGCAGGGAGATGAAGAGGGAAAAATGGCTGCTTGTGGCCCCTTCCTCCATCTTCAGAGCCACCCATGGCCAGTTGAGTTCTTCTCCCACTGCCTCACTGACATTTTTTTTTTGACTCCCACTTCTACATTTAAAAACACTTGTGATTTGGGGCACCTGGGTGGCTCAGTGGGTTAAAGCCTCTGCCTTCGGCTCAGGTCATGATCCCAGAGTCCTGGGATTGAACCCCACATCAGGCTTGGCAAGGAGTCTGCTTCCCCCTCTCTCTCTGCCTGCCTCTCTGCCTGCTTGTGATCTCTGTCTCACTTGTGATCTCTGTCTGTGGAATAAATAAAAAAAATCTTTATCCACTGTATATTTTTTCCTGTTTTGTCGAAGATTAATTGACCATAGAGTTGAGGGTCCATATCTGGGCTCTCTACACTGTTCCATTGGTCTATGCATCTGTTTTTTTTTTTTTTTAAAGATTTTATTTATTTGTCAGAGAGCAAGCGAGCACAGGCAGACAGAATGGCAGGCAGAGGCAGAGAGAGAAGCAGGCTCCCCGCTGAGCAAGGAGCCTGATGTGGGACTCGATCCCAGGATGCTGGGATCATGACCTGAGCTGAAGGCAGCTGCTTAACAAACTGAGCAGCCCAGGCGTCCCTATGCGTCTGTTTTTATGCCAGTACCATGCTGTCTTGGTGATCACAGCTTTGTAGTAAAGCTTGAAATCAGGTAACATGATGCCCCCAGTTTTATTTTTGTTTTTCAACATTTCCTTAGCAATTCGGGGTCTCTTCTGGTTCCATACAAATTTTAGGATTATTTGCTCCAGCTCTTTGAAAAATACCGGTGGAATTTTGATCGGAATGGCATTACAAGTATAGATTGCTCTAGGCAATATAGACATTTTAACAATGTTTATTCTTCCGATCCAAGAGCATGGAATGGTCTTCCATCTTTTTGTGTCTTCTTCGATTTCTTTCATGAGTGTTCTGTAGTTCTTCGAGTACAGTTCCTTTACCTCTTTGGTTAGGTTTATTCCCAGGTATCTTATGGTTCTTGGTGCTATAGTAAATGGAATCGATTCTCTAATTTCCCTTTCTGTATTTTCATTGTTAGTGTATAAGAAAGCCACTGATTTCTGTACATTGACTTTGTATCCTGCCACGTTACTGAATTGCTGTATGAGTTCTAGTAGTTTGGGGGTGGAGTCTTTTGGGTTTTCCATATAAAGAATCATGTCATCTGCGAAGAGAGAGAGTTTGACTTTTTCATTGCCAATTTGGATACCTTTTCTTTCTCTTTGTTGTCTGATTGCTGTTGCTAGGACTTCTAATACTATGTTGAACAAGAGTGGTGAGAGTGGGCATCCTTGTTGTGTTCCTGTTCTCAACGGGAAGGCTGCAAGCTTTTTCCCATTGAGGATGATATTTGCTGTGGGTCGTTCATAGATAGATTTGATGAAGTTCAGGAATGTTCCCTCTATCCCTATACTTTGAAGTGTTTTAATCAGGAACGGATGCTGGATTTTGTCAAATGCTTTTTCTGCATCAATTGAGAGGACCATGTGGTTCTTCTCTCTTCTTTTATTGATTTGTTCTATCACATTGAATGATTTGCGAATGTTGAACCATCCTTGTAACCCAGGGATGAATCCCACCTGGTCATGGTGGATAATCTTTTTAATGTGCTGTTGGATCCTGTTTGCTAGGATCTTGTTTAGAATCTTAGCATCCATATTCATCAGTGATATTGGTCTGAAATTCTCCCTTCTGGTAGGGTCTTTGCCTGGTTTGGGGATCAGGGTAATGCAGGCTCCATAGAAAGAGTCTGGAAGTTTTCCTTCTGCTTCAATTTTTTGAAACAGCTTCAGGAGAATAGGTGTTATTTCTTCTTTGAAAGTTTGGTAGAATTCCCCAGGGAATCCATCAGGTCCTGGGCTGTTGTTTTTTGGGAGGTTTTTGATCACTGCTTCAATCTCATTACTAGATATCGGTCTATTCTGGTTGTCGATTTCTTCCTGCTTTAATTTTGGGAGTTTATAGTTTTCCAGGAATGCATCCTTTTCATCTAGGTTGCTTAGCTTATCGGCATATAACTGTTGATAATAACTTCTGATGATTGTTTCTAATTCCTTGGTGTTAGTTGTGATCTCTCCCTTTTCATTCATAATTTTATTAATTTGGGCTTTCTCTCTTTTCTTTTGGATTAGTGTGGCCAATGGTTTATCAATCTTATTGATTCTTTCAAAAAATCAGCTTCTAGTTTCATTGATATGTTCTACTGTATCTCTGGTTTCTACCTCATTGATCTCTGCTCTAATCTTGATGATTTCCCTTCTTATGTGTGGAGTTGGTTTGATTTGTTGTTGATTCTCCAGTTCTTTAAGGTGTAGAGACAGCTGGTGTATTCTGGATTTTTCAATTTTTTTTTATTTGTCAGAGAGAGAGAGAGAGCAAGCACAGGCAGACAGAGTGGCAGGCAGAGGCAGAGGGAGAAGCAGACTCCCTGCCGAGCAAGGAGCCTGATGCGGGACTCGATCCCAGGACGCTGGGATCATGACCTGAGCCGAAGGCAGCTGCTTAACCAACTGAGCCACCCAGGCGTCCCGGATTTTTCAATTTTTTTGAGGGAGGCTTGGATGGCTATGTATTTCCCCCTTAGAACCGCCTTTGCTGTATCCCATAGGTTTTGGACCGAAGTGTCTTCATTTTCATTGGTTTCAATAAATGGTGCTGGGAAAACTGGACAGCTATATGCAGAAGAATGAAACTCAACCATTCTCTTACACCATACACAAAGATAAACTCAAAATGGTTAAAAGACCTCAATGTGAGACAGGAATCCATCAGAATCCTAGAGGAGAACATAGGCAGTAACCTCTTTGATATCAGCCACAGCAACTTCTTTCAAGATATGTCTCCAAAGGCAAAGGAAACAAAAGCAAAAATGAACTTTTGGGACTTCATCAAGATCAAAAGCTTCTGCACAGCAAAGGAAACAGTCAACAAAACAAAGAGGCAACCCACTGAATGGGAGAAGGTATTTGCAAATGACAGTACAGACAAAAGGTTGATATCCAAGATCTATAAAGAACTCCTGAAACTCAACACACACAAAACAGACAATCATATCAAAAAATGGGCAGAAGATATGAACAGACACTTCTCCAATGAAGACATACAAATGGCTATCAGACACATGAAAAAATGTTCATCATCACTAGCCATCAGGGAGATTCAAATTAAAACCACATTGAGATACCACCTTACACCAGTTAGAATGGCCAAAATTAGCAAGACAGGAAACAACATGTGTTGGAGGGGATGTGGAGAAAGGGGAACCCTCTTACACTGTTGGTGGGAATGCAAGTTGGTGCAGCCTCTTTGGAGAACAGTGTGGAGATTCCTCAAGAAATTAAAAAGAGAGGGGCGCCTGGGTGGTTCAGTGGGCTAAAGCCTCTGCCTTCAGCTCAGGTCATGATCCCAGGGTCCTGGGATCGAGCCCGCATCGGGCTCTCTGCTCAGTGCAGAGCCTGCTTCTCTCACTCTCTCTCTCTCTGCCTGCCTCTCTGCCTACTTGCATTCTCAAATAAATAAATAAATAAAATCTTAAAAAAAAAAGAAATTAAAAAGAGAGCTTCCCTATGACCCTGCCATTGCACTACTGGGTATTTGCCCCAAAGATACAGATGTAGTGAAAAGAAGGGCCATCTGTACCCCAATGTTCATAGCAGCAATGGCCACGGTCACCAAACTGTGGAAAGAACCAAGATGCCCTTCAACAGAAGAATGGATAAGGAAGATGTGGTCCATATACACTATGGAGTATTATGCCTCCATCAGAAAGGATGAATCCCCAACTTTTGTAGCAACATGGACAGGACTGGAAGAGATTATGCTGAGTGAAATAAGTCAAGCAGAGAAAGTCAATTATCATATGGTTTTACTTATTTGTGGAGCATAACAAATAGCACAGAGGACAAGGGGAGATGCAGAGGAGAAGGGAGTTGGGGGAAATTGGAAGGGGGGGATGAACCATGAGAGACTATGGACTCTGAAAAAACAATCTGAGGGTTTTGAAGGGGCAGGGGGTGGGAGGTTGGGGGATCCAGGTGGTGGGTATTGGAGAGGGCACAGATTGCATGGAGCACTGGGTGTGTTGCAAAAATAATGAATACTGTTACGGTGAAAAAATAAAAAATTAAAAAAAAATAAAATCTTTAAAAAAAAAACCACTTGTGATTCATTCAGTTTGTCTGGATAATCCAGGATCACCTACTTATTTTCAGATCAGCTGACTAAGGGAGTTGCAAAGATGGCAGAGGAATAGGGGACTCCATTCAACTGGTCCCCTGAATTGAGCTACATATCTACCAGACCATTCTGAACATCCATGAAATCAGCCTGAGATGTAAGAAAATAGACCTGGATCTACACAAACAGAATATCTCCAGTGGCTGCTTTTGAGATATGAAGCAGGGAGCCATGATTCTAAGGGTAGATATCAGAAGATAAACGGAAGGAGGAGGGAGCCTCTGGGATCCTGTGCCACCAGAGTGCAAAAGTCTCCCACTCTGGGGAGGGAGCACAGACTTGCAGACTGGTAGAAGTGGGGAAAGGACTTCAGGGAAGCCTCTGAGACTGAAACCTGGAGAACTGGGGATAGTTTCTAGTTTTATTTTTTATTTTTTTTAAGTAATAAAAATTTATTGAGAATTCCTGGGATGATGGTTATGACCTCCCGACCTGGAGGGAGGAACCAACGCTATAGGCAATCACTCTGAAATCACACCGTCCCAACACCTCCGGCCAACACAGGGAGGAGCAGTATCATTGCTCCGGAAACTGGTCAGGCTTTGTTCATCCAAGAAGGGTTGGGAGGACAGATGCAGGAGGGACCATCACGTGATACTGGGGTGGGATGGGGGGTGTGCTGGACCCCAAGCTGGCTCCTAGGAAACCAGGGGAGGAACAGATCCACTTCTTCTCCGGGAGTGGAATTCCTGGTTACCAAGCTCATTTCTTACCCTTGATGAGGCTGTCACTGCCCCGGGTGAAACTTTCATCCTGGAGGTTCAGGACGAGGTTGTCCGCAGTGAGATAGATACGGTTCTGTGATGTGGCAATCGTCTTGGAGATGTTCTGGGCTGCTCGGATCTTGCGCAGTTTGATATAGCCAGGGTTCTTACTCAGGGCTTCTCCCAGGTGAGCGGGTTGGGGTTAAGGGTTCACACAAAGTCCAGTTGCAGCCCCTGGGCCCAGTCTTAATACTGCAGTCCTTCTCCGGGCTGTCAGATCCAAGGTTGCGCTCAGATACCTCGTGCCTGGTCCCACCTGGTCCCCACCTGTGGGCCCCCCTGTAGGCAGCTGAGCTTCTAGTTTTAGAAGCACAAAGGGCAGAGATGTGCCTGGACCTGGGAGCGAGGGCTGGGAGTGCTGTCATGGGGTGCACAAACCAGGACATGTGCTTTTTAGCAGCACAGATAGAAACAGGGACAGTGTGGCCTGGGGAGCTCAGTGAAGAGCCGACTGTGATCTCTCTGTTCTGAGACAGAGGTTTGCATATGGTCACTTCTGCTCTGATTCTTGGGAGAGACATGGAAAGCTGCCAGGGAAAGCCACCAGAGAACAAAAGCCCCCCAAACCGGTTTTCACTGAGCCCATCCCCCCACAGGGGACAAGAGAACTCTGCCCAAACAGGGTTGCCTGAGTAACAGTGTGGCAGGACCCTCCACCAGAAGACAGGCTGGAAGAGCAAGAGGCCTGAAGTCCCTATAAAACACGTGTATCTTGCTTGGGTTGTGGTCAATAATCTGGACTCTGTACATTCCCTCAACCACCTCTCACCAGAATGACTAGGGGAACCCCCAACATAAGAAAGATTCAGAGACTGTGACCTCTGCCACAGAACTAATGGATACGGATATAAGAAAGATGTCAGAAATAGACTTCAGGGTTACAGTTATGCAGACAATAGCTAGGATGGAGAAAACCATTAATGGCAACATTCTCTAAGGGCAGAAATGAGAGCTGATCTGGAAGAACGTAAAAATGCTATCAGTGAGATCCAATCTAATCTAGATACTGTAAGAGCTAGGTAAACAAGGCAGGAGAACAAATTAGTGATCCAGAAGACAAATTGATAGAAAAGAAGGATCAGGAGGAGGCCTGGAGCGAACAGCTTAGAATGCATGAAAACAGAATTAGAGAAATAAATGACGTGTAAGATGTTCCAGTGTCACTGTTACTGGGATCTCTGAGGGGGTGGAGAGAGAGCTAGAAGATATATTTGAGCAAATCATAGCAGAGAACTTCCCTAGTCCGGGGAATGAAACAAGCATTCGTGTCCTAGAGGCAGAGAGGAGCCCTCCCAAGCTCAAGGAGAACAGACCAATGCCCCAGCATTGTGATAGTAAAACTCACAAATCTTAGTAAACAGTAAATAGTAACACTCACAAATCTTAGAACCAAGGAAACCATCTTAAGGACAGTCAGGGGGAAGAGATTCCTTATGTACAGAGGGAGGAACATCAGAATAACATCAGACCTGTCCACAGAGACCTGGCAAGCCAGAAAAGGCTGACAAGACATATTCAGGTACCAAATGGGAAGAATATGCAGCCAAGAATTCTTTTTTTTTTTTTAAAGATTTTATTTATTTATTTGACAGACAGAGATCACAAGTAGGCAGAGAGGCAGGCAGAGAGAGAGGAAGGGAAGCAGGCTCCCTGCTGAGCAGAGAGCTCGACATGGGACTCGATCCCAGGACCCTGAGATCATGACCTGAGCCGAAGGCAGCGGCTTAACCCACTGAGCCACCCAGGCGCCCCAGCCAAGAATTCTTTATCTGAAAAGGCTGTCATTCAGAATGGATGGAGAGATAAGGAGCTTCCAGGACTGGCAGAAATGGAAAGAATAAGTGACCACCAAGCCATCCCTGCAAGAAATATTAAGGGGGGTTTGTATTAAAGGAGAAAGACCCCAAGGGTGATATGGACCAGAAATTTACAGAGACTATCTATAGAAACAAGGACCTCACAGTCAACATGACAATAAAATCATATCTTTCAATAATCACTCTTAACATGAACAGCCTAAACGCTCTCATAAAACAGCACAGGGTTGCAGGTTGGATAAAAAGCAGGACCCATCCAAATGCTGTCTACAAGGGACTCATTTTGAACCTAAAGGTACATCCAGACTGAAAATGAAGGGATGGAGAAGCATCTTTCATGACAACGGACCTCAAAACAAAGCTGGGGTAGCAATTCTCATATCAGACAAATTAGATTTTAAGCTAAAGACTGTAGTAAGAGATACAGAAGGACACATAATATAGGGTCTATCGAACAAAAAGATCAATTTAACAATTGTAAATATCTGTGCCCCCAACATGGGAGCAGCCAACTACATAAGCCAACTGCCAACCAAAATAAAGAGTCATATTGATAATAATATGTTAATTGTAGGAGACCATGCCACTCTCAGCAACAGACAGAGCATCTAAGCAGAAAAGCAACAAAGAAATGAGAGCTTTGAATGACACACTGGACCAGAAGGACCTCATAGATATATATAGAACATTCCATCCTAAAACAACAGAATACTCATTCTTCTCCAGAGCACATGGAACTTTCTTCAGAACAGATCATATACCAGGTCACAAAGCAGGTCCCAACTGATACCAAAAGACTGAAATTATTCCCTGCATATTCTCAGACCACAGTGCTTTGAAACTGGAACTCAATCAGAAGAACAAGTTTGGAGGAAATTCAAACACTTGGAAGCTAAAGACCATCCTGCTCAAGAATGTTTGAGTCAACCAGGAAATCAAAGAAGAAAATTCATGGAAACCAAAGAGAACAAAAACACTGGTCCAAAATGTATGGGATACAGCAAAGGCGGTCCCAAGGGGGGAATACATAGCCATTCAAGCCTCACTCAAAAAAATGGAAAAATCCTGAAAACACAAACTATGTATTTTTAAAGATTTTATTTGTTTATTTGAGAGAGAGTGTACCAGCTGTGGGAGGGAGGGGCAGAGGGAGAGGCAGGGAGCCCGATGTGGAACTTGATCCCAGGACCCTGAGAGATCATGACCTGAGCTGAAGGAAGTCTCCTAATTGACTGAGCCAGCCAGGCACCCCACAAACTATATTTATACCTTAAAGAACTGGAGAATCAACAACAAATTAAGCCTAACCTATGCATGCCTTCCTCATGCATAGGTTAGGCTTAATTTGCTGTCGATTAAGATTAAGATTAGAGCAGAGATCAATGAATTAGAACCAGAAATAAAGTAGAATGCATAAATGAAAATAGAAGTTGGTTCTTTGAAAGAATTAATAAAATCGATAAATCCCTGACCAGACTTACCCAAAAGAAAAGAGAAAGGACACAAATTAATAAAATCACAATGAATTCTGGAACACTGAAAAGAAATTAAAAAATAAATAAAAATTTTAAAAATTATGAATGAAAGAGGGGAGATCATGACTAACACCAAGGAAAAAGAAACAATAATCAGAAATTATTAACAGCTATATGCCAATAAGTTAAGAAACCTAGAAGAAATGGATGCATTCCTGGAAATACACTATACACGACCAAGACTGAAACAGGAAGAAACTGACAACCTGAAAAGACCAATAACCAGTAACGAGATTGAAGCAATGATCAAAAACCTCCTAGAAAACGAGAGTCCAGGACCTGATGGATTCCCTGAAGAATTCTACTGAACATTCAAAGAAGAAATAATACCTATTTTGCTGAAGCTGTTTCAAAAAATAGAAACAGAAGGAAAGCTTCCGGTCTCTTTCTATGAAGCCAGCATTACACTGATCCCCAAACCAGGCAAAGAGCCATCAAAAAGGAGAATTTCAGATCAATACCACTGATGAATATGGATGCTAAGATTCTCAACAAGATCCTAGCTAATAGGGTCCAACAGTACATTAAAAGGATTATCCATCATGACCAGGTGGGATTCATCCCTGGGTTACAAGGATGGTTCAACATCACAAATCAATCAATAGACAGAAAAAATCAATAAGAGAAGAGAGAAGAACCACATGGTCCTCCCAACTGATGCAGAAAAAGCATTTGACAAAATCCAGCATCCGTTCCTGATTAAAACTCTTCAGAGTTTAGGGACAGAGGGAACATTCCTTAACTTCATAAAATTCATCTATGAAAAACCCACAGTGAATATCATTCTCCATGGGGAAAACCTGACAGCCACCTTCCCTTTGAGATGAGGAACACCACAAGGAGGCCCACTCTCACCACTGTTGTTCAACATAGTACTTGGAAGTCCTAGCAACAGCAATCAGACAACAAAGAGAAATAAAAGGTATTCAAATTGGCAAAGAAGAAGTCAAACTCTGTCTATATTTTATGTGGAAAACCCAAAAGTCTCCATCCCCAAACTACTAGAACTCATACAGCAATTCAGTAACGTGGCAGGATACAAAATCAAGGCACAGAAATCAGTTGCTTTCTAATACACTAACAATGAAACTGTAGAAAAGGAAATTAGAGAATCGATTCCATTTACAACAGCACAAAAAACCATAAAACACCTTGGAACAAACCTAACCACGGAGGTAAAGGATCTGTACTCCAGGAACCACAGAACACTCATGAAAGCAACTGAATAAGACACAAAAAGATGGAAAAACATTCCATGCTCATGGATTGGAAGAATAAACATTGTTAAAATGTCTACGCTGCCCAGAGCGGTCTATATTTTCAACGCCATCCTGATCAAAATACCATCCACTCAGACACCTAATACACATCTCAGCAGGGATCTTACCTGACAGATCTCAAAACCTCCTCCTTATACTTATCTTCCCATCTCCGTAGGTGCTATCCGTTCTCTCCAATGACCAGGTCACTGAGAATGGTATTTGATGTTCCTCTTCGGCTCCCAGTGCCTACATACTCCGTCACCCAGTCTCAAATCTCATCATTTCTGTCCTCAAAAGCTCAAGTCCATTTCCTTCTTCCACCACGACCACGTTGTTAGGACACAACCACAACCACACGACTCTTTCTCACCTCGGACTTCGGTTATGTTGTTCCCTCTGCCTGGAGGCAGTTCTCCTGGCGCTTCGGAGATCTGGGTGTTTCTTCTCTCTCAGGGCTCATCCCCTAAAGAAACCTTTTCTTATAATGCAGTGTAAATGGTTTCATCCTATAATTTATCTCTATGTGTAACACTACTTCTATGTATTGGTTCCCAGGCATAGATTCTGTTGTTGGGTATGTTTACTATGGTTTCCCAAACATCCAAGAACTTGCTTCATGTAGGGAAGGCACACAAGAAATGTTTATCGAATGGGTAAATTAATCCAACAAGAGCTCAATGATAGATTTTATTGTTTACTAATTCCTAGACCCACCTGCTCCTGAAAACAGATACCTTTCCATGGCGATCGGGATCTTGGCCATTGTTGTCTTATTTCTCCTCTCCCTCTTCTTCCTCCTTTTTTGATGCTGGCTTTGTGTCAAACATGGTATGCCCTGAAGGTGGGAGGGTGATTGCTGACTCTCCACGGGGAATATTGATGGTGAGACCAAGAATGAAGTGTAAGAGGTAGGAAAATTTGGACTCCCTTCATAGGAAACCTGACTTATTTTTCAGACCTGCCCTAATGCTTCCTTCCCCTTTCTCTCAGCTCCAGCCCAGTCATGGAATTCCAGGAAGAAAATCAATGTAAGGGGGAATGAGAAGGAGGGGCAGCTAGGGTGGGGGAAGGATGTTTTCAGGGAAGATAGAAGGCATCCTGGAAGAAGCAGAGAAGGTGGGGCAATGTCCTACTGGATGTGATGCCATTGCCCTTCCCTACTTCACTTAGCCATCCCTGAGATGTTGATTACAGGACTTGATAATCTGCAGGTTCTCTCTGGAGGCTTAACCCCACATTCTTCCTTGGAGGTGATGTCTTGGAGGACATCCAGCCTGAGAAGGACAGACAGATGGACATGCAGGCGAGTCTCTCCTTGACCACATCCTCTCTCCTGCCCTCCCACAGATGCTCTCTTAGTCATGCTCTCCTAGTCCATCAACTTCTGCTGTGTAAGCTGCTGAGTCAGTGATACTGCGGCAGCCCTGGCAAACTGGTGCACCATCTGCCAAAGACTAGGATGCTGGGCAGCCCTGGGCCTTGGATGTGTGGGGAGGTCTGGGGACCCTCTTGCCCTGCTGCAGGAGAAGGAATGGGTACAGCGAACATGGAGGGCCATTTGGCAGTGAGTAAACTGAAGACACACCTAACTCAAGATCTGGCAATTTCTTGTTGAATACCTTTTTTTAAAAATTATGTTACATTAGTCACCTCACAGTACATCATTAGTTTCTGATGAGCATTCCATATCCATTGTTTGTGTGTAACACCCAGCGGACAGATATTTTAAAGATATTCTCACTTATGCAGTTTCCTCAAAAAGTTGAAAATAGAGCTACCCTATGACCCAGGAATTGTAGTACTGGGTATTTACCCCAAAGATACAGATGTAGTGATCCGAAGGGGCACGTGCACCCCAATGTTTATAGCAGTGATGTCCACAGTGGCCAAACGATGGAAAGAGCCCAGATGTCCATCAACAGATGAATGGATAATGAATGGATAAAGAAGATGTGAGATCTCTCTCTCTCTCTCTATATATATATATCGATATATCTATAGATCTATAGACGTATAGATCTATAGATATATCGATATATCTTCTTTATCCATTCATCTGTTGATATATATATTGATAGATCTATAGATCTGTCGATATATATATATATATATATATATATATATATATATAGCCATTTGCTACAACGTGGATGGAACTAGAGGCTGTTATGCTAAGCAAAATAAGTCAATCAGAGAAAGACAATTATCATATGATCTTAACATATGAGGAATTTGAGAAACAAGACAGGGGATCATAGGAGGAGGAAGAGAAAAATGAAACAAGATGAAACCAGAGAGGGAGACAA
Organism: Enhydra lutris kenyoni; assembly: GCF_002288905.1. NCBI lineage: Eukaryota > Metazoa > Chordata > Mammalia > Carnivora > Mustelidae > Enhydra > Enhydra lutris. The sequence goes on along the minus strand of NW_019154231.1, from coordinate 363,498 downwards.
ACCATAAGAGACTCTTAACCTCAGGAAATAAACTGAGGGTTGCTGGAGTGGAGCGGGGTGGGAGGGATGGGGTGGCCGGGTGATGGGGAGGGTATGTGCTATGGCGAGTGCTGTGAATTGTGTAAGACTGATGGTTCACAGACCTCTACCCCTGAAACAAATGATACATTATGTGTTAATAAAAAATAAAAAAATAAAGATTCCCACATATGTCCAGAAGGGTACCTGTAGAGTGATATTTAGCTCAGTATTGTTTATAGTGGAGCTATTTGAGCATAATCGGGCTGTCCGTTATTGGGACAGTGGGAAGATCAACGTGTTGAAACAAGCAACTGTCCTGGCGACATATGAATGGTCCAGAAATGCTGAGCATGCAATGGAAAAAGGAATGACTTCCACAGCATTAAACAGTTTACAACACGATATACAGTTTGCAAGATACAAAATAAAGTTTTTTTTTAAAGATTTTATTTATTTGTTTGACAGACAGAGATCACAAGTAGGCAGAGAGGCAGGCAGAGAGAGAGGAAGGGAAGCAGGCTCCCTGCTGAGCAGAGAGCCTGATGCGGGGCTCGATCCCGGGACCCTGGGATCATGACCTGAGCCGAAGGCAGAGGCTTTAACCCATTGAGCCACCCAGGTGCCCCCAAAATAAAGTTTTGCAGAGATGAATGAATTTGCATGGATTATCTCAGAGCTTCTCCTTGGAGGTAGAGAATTGCAATGAGAACCACAGGGCAGAGAACAATCATGGAAGAGGGGGATGGTCTCAATACAGGTGTGCATGGGCTAGGCCAGAAGAAGTCGATTACTCAGCTCCCAGCACCCACGCTCCAACTAGAAAAATACATTTTCTTCCAAGTTCAAGTTTTCCTGTTTGAATGGGACTAAGCCTGCCACACCTGTTTCTCAGCCTTGGGTGAGGATCAAACAAAATAGTGCCTGAAAAGTGAGTAAGTAGGATTTCAAAGAGATATTTGCACTCCCAGTGTATCTCAGTCTCAGAACCTCCTGAATGATCCAACCCAGTGGTTCTCGACTGGCCATGAGCCTCCCAGAAGCACAGGACAGCCTGCTCCCACTCCAGCAGTCACCTGGTTCCAGAAGTCAACAGAGCCGAGGTTGGGACACCCTGATATGACCCCTAACATTTCTCCAGTCTCAGCTTTATGGTCCTTGATTCCAGCCACACTAACCACTTCCCACCTACATGAAAATGCCAAGCTCTTCACCTCTCCAGGCTTTGGGTCCTGCTGAACCTACTGGTCTTCCATGAATATTTCTTATGAGCAGATATCATCTCAAATGTCCCCCCCCCCCAAAGAAAGCTCCATGAAACTGTTCTGCTAAGGAGGTCCATCAGGTAACAGCCCATCTCAGTGCCTGGCCGGCTTGGGCTGGTGACAGAAGATAAAGGAGCTTCTGTGAGCTTGTGTGCAAGTCATTCTATTGAGGGGATGGCTCCAGCCTGATGAGCCTCATGTGGGAAAAGCCAGGCTGATGAGGGAAGGGGGGAGAGGCTGCTGCGTCCTCATCACATTCTGTGTCTCCGCTCCAGCCCCTGAGGCTTCCCTCCTGGGCTACCGAGCTCTGGACGGGCTGAAGGACCATGGCCGCACCCCTGTCTGCCCTTCTCTGTCTTGGTGAGTCCCGAGGGTTGGTCTGGGAAATGCTGAGGGATAGGCAGTGGGCTATGAGACTAAGAATGTTAAAAAAATTGCATCAGAAAAGAATTTCAGGGCAACGGGTGACCTGTGAGGGCCCCTTCATTGGTGGGTTGGGAAAACTGGGACCCAGGGAGGTGGTGTTTGTCTGTTACTTCATTCTAGTCTCTTGCTGGGTGGGTCAGGAAATAAACAGGTCTTCCGGTTTTGGCTGAAAATTTGTCTCTGTATACCAGTCTTCAAATTTTATTTATCTATCTGTCTATACACTCATTCATTCATTCATTCATTTATATTTTTAATGTGGACTTGGTGACATCAGGACTAGATTACAGATTTGCCAGCAAACCTCGCGGCACAGGAATGAATAATCCTGCCGTTTGTAACAATTCGGGTGAGCCCCGAGGCCATGACGTCAAGTGGCATAAGCCAGATGCAGGAAGAAAACACCATACAGTCTCGCTTACATGCAGAATCTAGAGAGGTTGGACTCATGAAGGTAGAGAGCAGACTGGTGGTTGCCAGAGTCTGGGGGTGCTGCAGGTGGGAAACGGGAGGGAGGGGGACAGAGAACAACCTTCTGGTTGTAAGATGAGTAAGTTCTGGGGATCTAATGCACAGAAGAGTGATTAAGGCAACAATACTGTAGAAACTTGCTGACAGAGTAGATCTTATGCATTTTCACCAAAACAAACCAAACCAAACCAAAAATCAAAACAACCTATGTGAGCCCGGTAGTGGGTATTCAGCAGGGCACGGACTGCAGGGAGCGCTGGGTGTTACATGCAGACTATGAATCAAGGAACCGTGCATCAAAAGCTAATGACGTACTGTATGACTAACATAACACAATACAAAATAAATAAAAACAAAACAAAAAATAAAAATCAAAACAACCTATGTGAGGCGGGGGACGGGTTAATTAGCTTGATTGTGTTGATCACCTGACAGTGTGCATGTCCATCAGATCGCAACGTTGCTCACCCTGGATATACGGCTTCTCTTTGTCAACGGCACCTCAGCAAGTCTGCGGGAAGAGTCTCTCCTAGCGGGGTTGGTGGTAGGATCCTGTGTGCTTATGCCAGCCCCCGTGAGGCCGGTCATGTGCCCAGTTCCCTCATTTATTCAGAAGAGCCTTATTGCTAAAAGGACAGAGGCTCAAGGGGCCAAGCAGGAAGGAACAGCTGTGCGATGGGGATAAGGAAACACGCCATGAGCACAGACCACCTGTCAGTCATTCATTAACACACTCATTGGCACGTACTGTGGGCTTGAGCCCACTCCATGCTTCTTAGCGGACATTTAATTCCCAGAATGGCCTGATGAGGTAGGGCCCTATTCATGTTCCCATTTCACAGACGAGGAAGCTGAGGTCCAGAGGGATTAAGGAACTTCTTCAAGGTAACGCATCTAGGGCTCAAATAAACTCAAGAGTTTAGTGCCAGGTTCACATTCTTTATGACCAAAGTATGCCACTGGTGTTTGAATGTACGCTTACCAGCTGCAGGACGGGGGACAGGATACTGTTTCCATAGTCTGATCTATAAAAGGGGCTAATAATGGTCCCTAACCAGTAGGGCTGTGGTGAGTCAGAGTCCATCCAGGAAGTGCTCAGAAGCGCACAGGGAGTATGTCCAGTCACGTTAGAAAGCTGGATGGAAACCCATGAGAGGACCACGGCGGGGTTGTGTTGGGAAGTGGACAAAGATGTGGGTCGAGCTTGGGCACAGGGAGCAGAACCTGGTGTAAACAAGAGGTTCAGAGGGGGCTGGGTACAAGTGTGAGTCAGCAATGATCCAGGTTCAGCCCCATCCCAGCTGTGTGAACTGAAAGAAACTGTTCAGCCTCTCTGTTCAGTTTCCTTACGTTTATCGTGGAGGCAAGAAGCACACACGCGAGCATGTCTGCGTGTGGGTAAGGATAAGAGTTACCGGGTAACATACAGCATGGTCAGTGAAATCTAATTTCGCATAAACAAGAAATAATTTTGTAAGCTTAGTATATCCCATTAAATCTCATGGGTCATGCTATGCAAACAAAATTTCATTGCTTATCTGAAATTTATATTTAAGTGGGAGTCTTGTGTTTTTATATCCTAAATCTGACAACCCTAGCAAGACTAAAGCAGGTAATGCTACCAACTTGGCAAAAAGTTAAAAAAAAAAAAGCCAGCTTGAGAGAAAAAAGGCAGTTGTTCAACCTAGAGAAGGTAGAAGACAAAATGGGGGAAGTCACCTCCAAGGGAGAAGATGGAATTTATCAATTATGCAGTTTGATAGGTGTGTAAGATGACATGGGAAGGCTATTTGAAACTGTGGAAAGAATTAGACACAGGGTCAAGGAAAACTATGCGGATGTCACTAAACCAGACAAATACTGATTCTAGGGACAATAAATAGGAAAAATATACAGGTATAATACTACACTCCTCAGGTGTGAATAATATTTGCACAGTCATAATAATGTAATTACAGAATATTGGTTTACTTTTTTATAAGAGAAAGCATTTATTAATTTTTTGTAAAGATTTTATTTATTTGAGAGAGAGAGAGCATGAGAAGGTAGGGAGGGTCAGAGGGAGAAGCAGACTCCCTGCTGAGCAGGGGGCCGGATGCGCGACTTGATCCTGGGACTTGGAGACCATGACCTGAGCTGAAGGCAGTCGCTTAATCTACTGAGCCACCCAGGTGCCCCAGAATATTGATTTAGACAAAAGGTTAAAACAGTGGGAAATCCATGATTAACAACACAGTGGTGATCTCTAGACATGATACAATGTAACAGATCCCATCTAGATCTTATGTACAGCATGGAGATCTCTTTTTAAAAAGATTTTATTTGAGTGGGAGCGGGAGAGAGAGAGAGAGAGAGAGAGAGAGAGAGAATGAATGGGGGAGCATCAGGCAGAGGGAGAAGCAGGCTCCCCACTGAGCAAGGAGCCCAACCTGGGGCTCAATCCCAGGACCCCAGGATCATGATTTGAGCTGAAGGCAGATGCTTAACCAACTGAGCCACCCAGGCACCCCCTACAGCATGGGGATTATAACCAATAACACCTTCTTGCAGAATATCCTAAATGTTCACACCACAAAAAAAGAAATGGTAATTATGTGACAGGATGGAGGTGTTAGCTAATTAGCTAATATTAGCTAATTATGTAATAATAATTGGTTAATATTAGCTAACGCTGTGAAAGAAATCATTTTGCGATATATAAATATCAAATCAACACACACACCTTGAATTTACACAACATTGCACATCAATTATATATTGATAAAGCTAGGATAAAAAAGAGACTACACCCTGGACACAGCCCCCTTTTCAGAGAGGAGATAATTCTCCTTAGAGTTGTCCAAAGTGTGTGCATAGGGAGGGGTGTAAGAAATTCCTGGATGGCTTTGTTTGTTTGTTTGTTTGTGTTATGTTAGTCATCATCATTAGTTTTAGCACATCATTAGTTTTTAAGTATATATTTTTCTTAAATTTTATTTATTTATTTATTTGACAGAGACATAGCGAGAGAGGGAACGCAAGGAGGGGGAGAGGGAGAGGGAGAATCCTGCTCCCTGCTGAGCAGAGAGCACGATGTGGGGCTTGATCCCAGGACCCTGGGACCACGACCTGAACTGCAAGCAGACGCTTAACGACTGAGCTACCCAGGTGCCTTTAAATGTATGTTTTTTTTTAATCTCATTTTAAAAAATTTTATTTTATATTTTCAGTGTTCCAAGATCCATTGTTTAGGCACCACACTCAGTGCTCCATGCAATATGTGCCCTTATTATTTTTTTGAAAGATTTTACTTATTTGACACAGAGGGAGAGAGATCACAAGTAGGCAGAGAGGCAGGGAGAGAGGGGGAAGCAGGCTCTCTGCTGAGGAGAGAGCCCAATGTGGGGCTTGATCCCAGGACCTTGAGATCATGACCTGAGATGAAGGCAGAGGCTTTAACCCACTGAGCCACCCAGGCGCCCCTATATGCCCTCCTTAATACCCACCACCAGGGTCTCCCAATTCCCAACCCCTTCCCTCCAAAGCCCTCAGTTTGTTTCTCAGAGTCCACAGTCTCTCATGGTTTGTCTCCCCCTCTGATTCCCCCCAACTCACTTCTCTTCTCCTTTTCCTAATGTCCTCCATGCTATTTGTTATGCTCCACAAATAAGTGAAACCATATGATAATTGACTCTGTCTACTTGACTTATTTCACTCAGCATAATCTCTTCCAGTCCCGTCCATGTTGCTACAAAAGTTGGGGATTCATCCTTTCTGATGGAGGCCTAATACTCCATAGTGTATATGGACCACATCTTCCTTATCCATTCGTCCGTTGAAGGGCATCGTGGTTCTTTCCACAGTTTGGCGACCGTGGCCATTGCTGCTATAAACATTGGGGTACAGATGACCCTTCTTTTCACTCCATCTGTATCTTTGGGGTAAATACCCAGTAGTGCAATGGCAGGGTCATAGGGAAGCTCTGTTTTTAATTTCTTGAGGAATCTCCACACTGTTTTCCAAAGTGGCTGCACCAACTTGCATTCCCACCAACAGTGTAAGAGGGTTCCCCTTTCTCCACATCCCCTCCAACACATGTTGTTTCCTGTCTTGCTAATTTGGCCATTCTAACTGGTGGAAGCTGGTATCTCAATGTGGTTTTAATTTGAATCTCCCTGATGGCGAGTGATGATGAACATTTTTTCATGTGTCTGTTTGTTTGTTCTTCCCATTTTTTGACTTGATTATCTGTTTTGTGTGTGTTGAGTTTGAGGAGTTCTTTATAGGTCTTGGATATCAGGCCTTTTCTGTAGTGTCATTTGCAAATATTTTCTCCCATTCCGTGGGTTGCCTCTTTGTTTTGTTGACTGTCTCCTTTGCTGTGCAGAAGCTTTTCATCTTGATGAAGTCCCAAAGTTTTCGCTTTTCTTTCCTTTGCCTTTGGAGACAGGTCTTGAAAGAAGTTGCTGTGGCCAATGTTGAAGAGGTTACTGCCTATGTTCTCCTCTAGGATTTTGATGGATTCCTTTTTAAAAAAAAAGATTATTTATTTATTTATTTATTTGAGAGAGAGAGAGATCATGAGTGAGAGTGCAGAAGCAGGCGGAACAGCAGAGGGAGAGGGAGAAGCAGACTCCCCACTGAGCAGGATGTGGGACTCGATCCCAGGATCCTGGGATCATGACCTGAGCTGAAGGCAGATGCTTAATGACTGAGCCACCCAGGTGCCCCAGTGGATTCCTGTCTCACACTGAAGTCTTTCATCCATTTTGAGTTTATCGTTGCATATGGTGTAAGAGAATGGTCGAGTTTCATTCTTCTATATATAGCTCTCCAATATTCCTAGCACCATTTATTGAAGAGACTGTTTTTTTTCCATTGGCCATTCTTTCCTGCTTTGTCGAACATTATTTGACCATTGAGTTGAGGGTCCATATCTGGGCTCTCTACTCTGTTCCACTGGTCTGTGTGTCTGTTTTTGTGCCTGAACCACGCTGTCTAGGTGATCACAGCTTTGTAATAAAGCTTGAAATCAGGCAACATGATGCCCCCAGCTTTGTTTTTCTTTTTCAACATTTCCTTGGCGATTCGGGGTCTCTTCTGGTTCCATGCAAATTTTAGGATTGTTTGCTCCAGCATTTTGAAAAATGTTTCTGTCTTTTAAAAAACTGTGGTAAAATAATAAACAGCATAAAATTTATCATTCATGACAGTACATTCACAAGGCGCACAGCCATCCTCTCTGCCTCATTCCAGGACACTGTCACCACTCCAGAAAGAACCATACCCCTGACAATCAGCTCTCCATCCTGCTTCCCCAGCCCCCGGCAACCACTAATCTCTCTGTGTGCATGCAGACTGACCTAGTGAGCAGGGTTCAGATACATAGAATTGTACAATATGCAGCCTTCTATGGCTGGCCGCCTCTGGTGCCTCAATTATGTGAGTGTGTGTCCTTAGAAAAGCGAAGACGAGAGAAAGTTACTGCCTGCAGAAGTGTCGTCACCCACCTTGCATTGAGAAGTGTGGGCTCGGAAGGTCCTAGCCTTTGGTGGTTTTCTTCTCTGCTCAGGGCTGTGTCTGGGGCAGGTGGTGGAAGCTCAGCACGGTGAGTCCTTCCCCTGGAGTTCCGGGTCCCTCCTCTGGGCTCCGCCTGCACAAGGCCTGGGAGGGTGGGAGGAGTGGGGGGCCTCGGGAGGAGGGTCTGTTTGAAAGCGGCCCTCCACCAGGCTCCACTTCCCTTCCAGGCCTGCTGCCCAAGCCCTCCCTCCAGGCCCTGCCTAGCTCCCTAGTGCCGCTGAGGACGCCAGTTACCATCCGTTGCCAGGGGCCTCCGGACGTGGACCTGTACCGCCTGGAGAAGCTGAGGTCCGGCCACTACCAGGATCAGTCCGTCCTCTTCATCCCGTCCATGGAGGAACGTTTAGCAGGGTGCTACCGATGCTCCTACCAGAATGGGAGCCTCTGGTCTCCCCCCAGCGACCGGCTGGAGCTGGTCGCTACAGGTACCTGGAGGGCTGTGGGGGGCAGCTGCACCTATGGCCTGGGGGCTCCAGGAGGGTGAGGAGGGGGATGACTCAGAGAATCCTGAGACCCAGGGGGCTGGGGTTGGGTGGGGATCGAAGTGCTAGCTATTTTCTTGGGGGGGGGGTGCAGTGAGCGTATGCAAGTGCTAGGTCAGTGCAATTCCTTCCTTCCTGCCTGCCTTTCTTCATTCTCTCTCTCTCTCTTTCTTTCTTTTAGGATTTTATGTATTTATTTGACAGAAACACAGCAAGAGAGGGAACGCAAGCAGACATAGAGGGAGAGGGAGAAGCAGGTTTCCTGCTGAGCAGGGAGCCTGATGTGGGGCTGGATCCCAGGACCCTGGGATCGTGACCTGAGCTGAAGGCAGACGCTTAACCAACTGAGCCACCCAGGAACCCCAATGCAGGATCTTTCTAAAACAATCAAAATCAATGCAAAAACACCCACGCTGAACAAAGTATCACACTTTTAAGTCAAGACAGAATGAGGCAGGGCCCTTTCGAGCCGTACCTGAGCCCAATGCCAAAGGCAACATGTCTACGCTCTATCCACATTCCAATGCCTTCTTTTTTACTTTTTTTTTTTTTAAAGATTTTATCTATTTGACAGAGAGAGAGAGAGCTCACAAATAGGCAGAGAGGCAGGCAGAGAGAGAGGGGGGAAGCGGGTTCTCCACTGAGCAGAGCCTGACATGGGGCTTGATCCCAGGACCCTGAGACCATGACCGGAGCCGAAGGCAGAGGCTTAACCCACTGAGCCACCCAGGCGCCCCTCTTTTTTACTTTTTTTTTTTTTTTAAAGATTTTATTTATTTATTCAACAGACAGAGCTCACAAGTAGGCAGAAAGGCAGGCAGAGAGAGAGAGGAGGAAAGCAGTCTCCCCACTGAGCAGAGAGCCTGATGTGGGGCCCGATCCCAGGACCCTGGGATCATGACCTGAGCCGAAGGCAGAGGCTTAACCCACTGAGCCACCCAGGCGCCCCTCTTTTTTACTTTTTGATGGAATAAAATGTTCTCGGCTTGTGCTTTTATTTCTAATGCATTTTCAAGTGGCTATTTTCCGGAGAGATTTTGAAAATATCATTGATGAGTTTGTTTCCCTAAGGCCAGGAGAGTAAAAGGATAATGAATTCTTTAAAATTTTTTTTGTATGAATCAAATATTTAAACTTCAAATAATTTATGAATTTGAATACCCTAGTTTAAAGTTTTTCAATTTTTTCAACTATGTTAATAGTGTGGAAAGAATTAACCATAAAAATGCATGAAAGCGTTTTGAGCCTTTTGCCTCTCCATGAGTCACAGATGGAGTGTTTTTGTTTACAATCTTGGTTATTTTGTTCAGTGTGAATTATTTGAATTAATTTTGGTTTAAAAACTGCACTACAGCAGTTTGCTATTTTGTTACTACCGTCGTAGTTTGGGAGCTCCCTATGTATTAAGCAACTGTGCTACGTTGCTTCATTCAGTCATTCTCATTTTCTTTTTCTAAATTTAAATTCAATTAACCAACATGTAGTACATTAGTTCTTGACATAGTGTTCAACGATTCATTTTTACAGTAAAGAACACTGGGGCACAGTTAGAAGGGTGGATTTCTCTCCAGGATCACACAGCCCCTAAGGGACAGAATGAGGATTTGAGCCCAGGCACCGTGATAGGATCCTGGTTATGCTCCCTTAACCCTTTTGTGAGCTGGGGGCAGGACAAGTGGGTTCTCTAAGGATGGATATACCTGGAAAGTTCCCTAGCTCTTAGGAGGTGGGGGGACCTGCCCACCCCTGTGGCCAACATGTTGGCCACAGTCTTTAACACCAGAGCTCTCTTTTCTCCCAGGAGTTTATCTCAACAAGCCCTCGATCTCAGCCCAGCCCAGTCCAGCTGTGTCCCCAGGAGGGGAAGTCACTCTCCAGTGTCGAAGCCAATTCGGTTTTGACCAATTTGCTCTGTACAAGGAAGGGGACGCTGGGCCCCAGAAGGGATCTGAGAAGCAGTATGGGGCTGACTTCCCCATCACCGCAGTGACTGCTGCCCACAGTGGGACCTACCGATGCTACAGCTTTTCCAGCAAGCTGCCGTACCTGTGGTCGGCTCCCAGCGACCCCCTGGAGCTTGTGGTCACAGGTGAGGGAGCTGCAGACCAAGCCTTCCTTCTTCAGCTCTTGCACTCTCTGCTGAAGTTTCAGGGGAGGGCCAACATGTGTGAAGGAGGTGGGAAGCCAGGAGAGGCATGAAGCTTTGGAGGGTATATTAGTTGTCACAAATCACCACTAATCTAGTGGCTTAAAAAACCATAAATGTATTATTACCTTCCATTTCTGGAGGTTAGGTACCAAATGGGTCTCCCTGGGACAAAACAAAGGTGTCAGCTGGGTTACGTTCCTTCTGGAGGGCCCAGGGGGGAATCTGTCCTGTGCTTTTCCCTGATTTTAGAAGTGCCTGTACCCCTTGGCTCCCATGGTCCCTTCCTTTATCACAGAAGCCAGCAACATAGCATCGTCAGTCTCTCTGTCTCCCTGCCTCCTGCTTCCATGTTTAAGGACCCTGAGATGACACTGTGCCCACCTGGAAAATCCAGGTGCCCACCCGACACCCTCCCATTTACCATGTAAGACACCATATCCACAGGGCCTGGGGATTGGGACATGAGCATGTTTGAGAGGCTGTTACTTTATCTACTGCAGAGTATATAGAAATAGAAAAGAAATAAGAAAAAATAATTCTTAATACCAGTGATAATGCCTTTTGTCTTGTCTAGATTTGAAACAAACAAACACACAGCAGCGAAGAACTTATGGAAATTACTTTGAAAAATGCCACTATAATAGGAAGGAAACTTTGACTCTCTTTACATGCAAACATACTCTGTCTTTCTTATTTGCAATAGTCTAAGTACGAGGCCTCTCCATGCAACGCTCGCTGCTAAATCCTTTACAGCAACTGATGTGATTTAAAAACAATTATTGATGTTTTCTGTTCACCACAGTTTTACTGCTATGTTCCTTCACAAGTATTGAAGCAACGGAATTATTTAAAGTTCATTTTATTTTTTTTAAAGGTTAATTTACTTGAGAGAGAGAGAGAGAGAGAGAGTGAGCATACTGGGAGAGGCAGAGGGAGGGGGGAGAGAAAGTTTAGCAGACTCCATGCTGGGCTCGGAGCCTGGTGTGGGACGGACTGATACCACCGTGACTTGACTGAAACCAAGAGTCAGATGCTCGACCCATGGCACTGTCCAGGGGCCCCAAAGTTTATTTATTTATTTTTTATAATCTCTAAACCCATCATGGGGCTCAAACTCCTGACCCTGAGATCAAGAGTGGCATACTCTTCCTAGGGAGTCAGTGAGGCGCCCCAATGACTTATTTATTGAAAATGCCTCAATAGGGGCACCTGGGTGGCTCAGTTCTTTAACTATCAGACTCTTGGTTTTGGCTCTGGTCATGATCTCAGGGTCATGAGATGGAGCCCTGCATGGGGCTCTGTGATCAACATGGAGTCTGCCTGAGATTCTTTCCCCCCTCCACTCCCTCCCACTTTGCCCTCCCTACCCTGCTTATGTACTCTCTAAAATTAAAAATGAATATTAAAAAACAAAATGGCACATATTGCATGGAGCACTGGCTGTGGTGTATACACAATGAATCTTGGAACACTGGAAAAATAAAGTAAAATTAAAAAAATGAAATGCCCCAGTATACAAAAGACTAATGACCCTATCCATCTCCCAGCAAAGGGAAAAGTCTTATCCTTTTGGTCTCCAGTGGATTAATATAGTACAGGGTAACATGAAAATGTACTTGTATTCAGACTTATTTTTGTAGTGAGGTCATTATACACTAGAAATGGCCTTCTATTCTGTTTTATTCAGGTATGGTTTCTAGACCTATAAGGTTACTCACTTTACGTGTCCATGGTATTCAGTGAGTTCACAGCGTTGTGCAACCATCACCACAACCCAGTCGGCCCATCTCCATCACCTCTGCAGGACCTCTGGCACCTGTTTGCTGTCATTTTCCGTTCAACCACAAATGACTTCCTATCTCTATCAGTTTGCCTCTTTGAGGGAACTGCATATATATGGAGTCCTAGAACACGGGGTCTTTTGTGACTGGCTTCTCTCAGTCAGCCTCATGCTTTTGAGCTGTGTTTGCATTGTAGCCACTATCAGTCTTTCATTCTTACAGCATGCCTCTTTCAAAAGAGGACAACATAGTTCATAAAGAAACCGTGGTGCAGACACACAACGGACTATTATGCAGCCCCAAAGAGGAAGGCAATCCTGCCATGTGCTACAGTACAGATGAACCTGGAGAACGTCACACTACATGAAATAAAGCAGCCCCAAAAGGCCATATATCATCTGATTCCACTCCCGGGAGGCATTTGAAAGTCATCCAAGCCATAGAGGCAGAGAGTAGAAAGGGAATTACCAAAGGCTGATGGAGGGAAAAAGTGGAGTTAGTATTGTTTAATGGGCATAGAATTCCAGGTCTGCAGATGAAAAAGTTCTGAGATTTCTTGCACAACAATGTGAATGCATTGAACTGAACAATACTGTTGAACTGTGCACTTAAAATGAATGTTAAAGATGGTACATATAATGTACATTTAAAAATAACATGAGGGGCGCCTGGGTGGCTCGGTGGGTTAGGCCGCTGCCTTCGGCTCGGGTCATGATCTCAGGGTCCTGGGATCGAGCCCCGCATCGGGCTCTCTGCTCAGCAGGGAGCCTGCTTCCTCCTCTCTCTCTGCCTGCCTCTCTGCCTGCTTGTGATCTCTGTCTGTCGAATAAATAAATAAATAAAAGAAAAAAAATAACATGAAAATTTAAAAGGACACATTTTTCTGCTGCAATACTCAGAGGCATTTTCTTGTAAATCCTGCTGTCTTTGCCCAACTCATGCTTCCTACCACATCTCTGAAGCCTGTCCCTGATCTGACAAGGGAGCACATCTGCATGTAGAACTGATTTGCTCCATATACTGGTCCCTCTGTGTCTACCTTTGTCCCCTTTAATTTAAAAAAATCAATTAATTGAGATATAATTGACATATAACATTGTATAATATGTAGCACGTGTTGATTTGATACATTTATGTGTTGCAACATATCACCACTGGAGCATTAGCTAATACCTCCAACCTGTCACATAATTGCCATTGCTTTTTTTTTGTGGTGAGAACACCACAGATCTTGTCTCTTAGCAACTAAATCTGGAATATAGTGCAGTTGACTGTATGCTGTGCATTAATCTCCAGGACTTATTTGCATCTACTGGTTGCAAGTTTGTATACCTTTGCCTCTTTAGAATGTTTGCAGAACGATGGCAAGAGGAACCCCTTTACAGCAGGCTGTTAAAATTAGATGATTTTGCTCAAAGCCCATAGCACTCACTCCTCTCGTCTCACCAAGCCCCTTCTCTACCTGTCTGCTCACCTGACCTGCTGCTCTGCCTTCATCCACTCTGCCTTAGAACCACGAGCATCCCCCACTTAAATTGAAGACTAACTGACATATGGTGTATTAGTTTCAGGTGTACAATATAGTGATTTGATATTTATATACACTATGCAATGGTCACCATGGATAAGTCCAGTTACCGTCTGTGACCGTACAAAGTGGTTACAATATTACTGACTACATCCCGTCTTGCTTTTCCTCATATACTCAGGCTCACTGTGTCCTCAGGGACCTTGCACCTGCTGGGAGGCTTTCTCCAGATCTCATGGCTCAACCCACTGCTTCCTTCAACTTCTATCAAAGGTCCCATTCTTGCCTCTCTGATGCTATCTGCCATCTTCTCTGCCCAATTTTTCTCCATGGCATCCACACCTGTGCATACATTGTTCTGACTTATGGTGTTTGTCACCTGTCTGCCCCCTGCATCCTGGAAAGTAAGCTCCAGAAAGACAGACATTTGTGTCCCTTTTCTTTTCTGCTGTATGCCCAGCACAGACAGTAGCTCCTGGCACGTAATAGGAGCTGAACAGACAGTCTCCTGTTTGAGTTGTACAATGCAGCGGTTTTTAGTAAATTTAGAGTTCTGTGGTCACCACCACAGTCCAGTTTTAGAACATCTCCACCACCATATCTCATCCTTCCTGCCAGCATGCAGCCCCTCCCTCCCCCTCCCTCCTGCCCAAGGAAACCACTAATCTTCTGGCCTTTATAGATTTGTCTTTTTTTGGGTCCCTGCTCAATTATTGTTTCTTTCATTGAACGTATTTCAAAAGTGTCTCTGTTGTGGCTGTGCTCTGCTGGGGACTTGAAACTCACTCTCTCTATGGTATCTTTTCCTTTACACACACACGTATTACACACACACATGTGATATGTACATATAGTAATTAGAGCAAACAGGCTTAGAGAGTATCCAACACCGCACTGTTGTCCCTGGGACACGCCTAATGAGTTAGAAGTACACAGTGCTGTTAGAACCTCGAAAGGCAGGCAGTTTGGGAACACCTCTCTGAGCAGCCAATGTTTGACCTTGCTCTTAGGGCAGAGTAAGAGCAGTGGGACGGGCTGCAGGTGTGTGGGATTGTATGAGCAAATGTCCTGGGGTGAAAGGAGGTTGGCAGGTTGATGTAGCTACAAAGCTAGGGTGGTGGGGTTGGAAAGGGGCTGTGTTCTGTGACACAGGCATCACCCTTTCTCCCTACATGTATCCCATGGTTTCTGTCTTCTCATCTGCTTCCCAGGACTTAAGAGCCAGTTTTGCTCCTTGGGACAAAGTCAGGTGCACATCACAGAGGTCCAGAAAAAGGGACAGAACTGAAGTTCAAAGAGCAGGGAGGGCAGCTACAGAGATTGTCATTTTTAATTAGTCTCAGAATGTGCTTGGTGTGCTATTTAACACCCAGGACCGTCCAGTGATGTGAGCTTCTTTGTATTCATCTTCTAGGTGAGGAAACTGGGTCGCAGAATGCTTTTTTGTTTGCTCAGGACCCATAGCTAACAGAGCACAGAACTCTCTCTCTTTCTGATTTCCCAGGGACTTCTGTGACCCCCGCCTTGTTACCCACGGAACCACCTTCCTCTGTGACAGGTAAATTCTGCAGGATTTATCCCAGTGTCTGGGGTATAGACCCACAGACCCCTTCTTTTCTTTCTCCCCTTTATCTAGATTTTTCTATTTAATTCCCTTGTCTCTTTCACAAATTTGATTTAAAAAATCACTTATTTGTGTGTGTAAAGAACGTGGGTATAATAATATTAGATAGATATTACTGTGCTGCCCTATATCTCCACTTCTCTCCAGCCTTAGGGGGATGATTTATAATGTCTAATGTGGAAAAGAATAATCCGAGTGGCTTATAAAATATTAGATTCCTGGACGCTAGTTTTGAGTCTCTGATTCCATTGGCCATGGTTCTCAAACATTAGGGGGCCTGAGAATCACCTGGAGGTGACCCAGGCTTCTGGATATCACCAGTTCCTGATTCAGAAGGTCTGGGGTGGGGTCTAGTTATGTTCATTTTTTGTTGTTGTTGTTGAAAATATTTTATTTATTTATTTGAGAGAGAAAGACTGAGAGAGAGAGAGCATGCACAGGTAGGGAGAGCAGCAGGCAGGAGGAGAAACAGACTCCCTACTGAGCAAGGAGCCTAATGCTGGGCTTGGTCCCAGGACCCTGAGATCATGACCTGAGGCAAAGGCAGACGCTTAACTGACTGAGACACCCAGGCACCCCCAGTTATGTTCATTTCTAACAAGTTTCCAGGTGACACTGAGGCTGCTGCTCTGGGATGTCACTTTGAGAAGGACTGCCCTAAATTTTGTGTGGGCCATCATATTCTCATCCTCAAAGCATCTTACTTGATTCTGGTGTATCGCATACCAGCCTGTGCCTTAAGAAGTTGTGCATCAGTCTGTGACCTTGCCAACACTCCCTGTGTCGCAGGGTAGACCCAAACCGTGAGGAACAGAAGCATGTTGAAAAGAGCCAAGTCGGACAAGAATGTGCTGACATGTGTGGTGGAGGGCGGTATGGAGGCTGTCTTGCCAAACGAGGCGCAATGCACGTGTGTATGTGTGCACACACGTGTGTGCATGTGCGTGTGCGTGCACACACGTGTGTGCGTGTGCGTGCGTGTGTGCGTGTGCGCGCGTGTGCGTGTGCGTGCGTGTGCGTGCGTGCGTGTGTGTGTGCGTGTGCGTGTGTGTGCGCGTGTGTGTGTGCGTGTGCGTGTGTGCGCGCGTGTGCGTGTGCGTGTGTGCGCGCGCGCGCGTGTGTGCGTGTGCGTGTGTGTGCGTGTGTGTGCGTGTGTGTGCGTGTGTGTGCGTGTGTGTGCGTGCGCGTGTGTGCGCGCGTGTGCGTGTGCGCGCGCGTGTGTGTGTGTGTGCGTGTGTGTGCATGTGTGTGCGTGTGTGTGTGTGTGTGTGTGCGTGTGTGTGTGTGTGTATTTCTGATTGGAATTTTAAAACTTTTAATTTTGAGAGGTAGGTTCACAAGAAGTTGCAAAGGCAATGCAGAAGAATTCCGTATACCCTTTGCCTAGATTTCCCCAACGGCTATGTCTTGCATAATTACAGAACAACATAAAACCAGGGACCTGACATTGACACGGTATTTGTACTTAGCTCTATGGTGATTTATCACAATTTATCACATGTGTAGATCTGTGTAACCACCACGGCTCTCAAGATACAGAACTCTAAACCCCACAAAGATATCCCTCCCGCTACCCCTTTATGATTATATTTACCCTCTCCCCTCCCACCATTTCTACCCCCTGCAAGTACAAGTACTAATTTGTTCTATTGAATTTCATCATTTTGACAATGTTATATATACATGGAAAGGTTCACCTATCATGGAATGTTTTGGGATTGACTTTTCTCACTCAGCACAATGCCCTTGAGATGCATCCAAGTTATTGTGTGTTATCAACAATGTGTTCCTTTTTATGACTGCATAGTATTCCATGGTAGACAGATACTTCCTCATGTTTAATCTAAATTCAAATAAAAATTTATGTATTATTATTTTTTTAAGAGAGAGAGAGCAAGAGTATGCAGATGTGAGGTGGAGAGTGGCAGAGAGAGAGAGAGAGAGAGAGAGAGAGAGAATATCTTAAGCAAGCACCACAGTCAGTGCAGAGCCCCATGTAGGGCTTCACCTCAGAACCATGAGAGCATCACCTGAGCAGAAGCCAAGAGTTGGATGCTTAATGGACTGAGCCATCCAGGTGCCCCTCAAACAACAATTTATTAATGAGGGTCACAGGAAGAGAAATAACAGAGCAAATGATATCTAAGTTCTCACTTTACTACAGATTCCTGAGCACAAGCTAGGCTTTGATGAGCTGGTTCCATCACAGAAAGGTCCACCAAGATTGTCCCCATCCTTAATAGGAGCTACATATTTATAGGTTGAGGGGTTTTAGGAAATGTTTTGGTGCCCATGTAACTAGGGGGGTCCCTGGTTAAGAAAATGGCCTTAGTAGGGAGGGGATTCTCTTGTGTTCAGAGGCTGGTTACCAAGAACTGAGCTTGCACACATCTCCTGGTCCACTACTTACTTTTTAAACCGAGATAAGTCACATACCACGAAATTCATCATAGCCAGCAGAATGGCAGTAACAGTAATGAATAATAATAATAATACACAACTAGAGGGGTTGTTGAGAATGTGGATGCCCTCACGCATTGCTGGTGGGAATGAAACATGGGATCATTGCTGTGGAAAAATGGTGCAGCATTTCCTCAAAAGAATTATTCTGTGACTGTATCAAAATTGCCATAGGACCCAGCTATTCCATTGTAGCTATGTGCTCCCCCCCAAAATGAACAAATCAAAAAATGTATGTTTATACAAAAACAGGTACATAAATGTTCATAGCAACATTATCCATAGTAGCCCCAAAGAGGAAATAATGTTGGTCCATTAGTGGATGAATGGATCCATTTCTTTTTTTTTTTTAAGATTTTATTTATTTATTTGACAGACAGAGATCACAAGTAGGCAGAGAGGCAGGCAGAGAGAGAGAGGGAAGCAGGCTCCCTGCTGAGCAGAGAACCCAATGCGGGGCTCGATCCCAGGATCCTGAGATCATGATCTGAGCTGAAGGCAGAGACTTAACCCACTGAGCCACCCAGGCACCTCAAATGGATCCATTTCTTATTCAGCCACTGGGGTACAGAAGACATGTCTTACAGCAACTCTGCATGTTTCTCTCCTCAGTTTTATGCAGTGTGTGTCAGAGAAAGGGGTTCTGGGAACCCTAGATTTCTTAGAAGGGGTATGCAGAGTAGGGGATCACTGGGAAGACTGACCTTATCCACTCTCTTATTATCTT
The DNA here is from genome assembly GCF_002288905.1 of Enhydra lutris kenyoni. Lineage (NCBI taxonomy): Eukaryota > Metazoa > Chordata > Mammalia > Carnivora > Mustelidae > Enhydra > Enhydra lutris. Next base: position 345,008 of record NW_019154231.1, on the reverse strand, counting down.
CTTGCTTAGAATTCCCAGAAGCCTCCAGGAAATGGAGCATCTCACTCGTCAACAAAAGCTCTACAATCAGTGAGTAACCAAGAGCTCAGAACCCAGCAGAAAAGAGTATGAGGCTAGGGTTTTCTCTCATCATCTAAGGCTGTAGGCTTTAAGTCCCCCCCAGGAGATCACTTGACTCTTCCAAGGAAAGTCCTTGGTTTGAGGATCAAGGATGGGATAGAGGTGGGTTCTGAGCATGGGGAGAGATGTGCATTCTTGGAAATGTGGCCATTTCAAAGATGGCAGAGCCAAGGCTTTGATGGGAGGACCATCGCTCATTCCTATACAGTGTCTTCTGACTTTGCTCTAATCCACGTGCATAACCTTAGTCCCCTATTGTCCACTGCCTCTTCTTATCACTGCAGTCCCATCCTCATGCTGTAATTCTCTTTCCCCTCACTTTTCCTGGAAAAATTATCCACTTCCCTCAAGACAGAAACCTTAAAAGATTCCCTGAGTATAGGTCTGATATCTCCACTGGGTCCACCTGACTCTAGCTCTCTGTTTGATTCCTGATGCCAGCAAGTTCTTTCTAAGACCCTGATGAGATTCTTCATCATCTTCTGTTCAAAATCCCTCTGGGTTCCCCATCACTCTTAGGATTATAGCCCGGGATTCTCAGCTTGATGTTTAATACTTTTGGATCCAATGCCCTTAGATCAGCCACTGTCGATCCCTCCAGTCTTGTTTTCATTCCTCATGCAAATCTCAGCCACACAGAGTCAGATGAAGCTCTCCTGAGTCCCTGGCATCTCCTCACTCTGCATCCAAGCCACTTGGTCTGCTTTTCCTTCTCTTTCCTCATAGCCTCAGTCCCTCAAGAAAGCCTTTTCTGACGCTGGGTTGTATAGTTTCCTCTGTCCTATGGACTATCTATTATAGCAATTTTCACTGTATATTAAAACACGTACCTTTCTGATGCGTATGGCTGAGCACTTGGCGAGTCTAGAGCTACCGCGTGTGGGGTGCTTATCATATGCAAGCAGTGTGCTTTATGCTGTTATTACTGTTATTGGTTTAAATTTCACATTAACCTGTGATGCATTATAATTATTTTCATTGCACAGATGGGAAAACTGGCCCATAGGTATTAAGTCTATTGACAGGGGCCCCACATCTAATTAGTAATGAATCTGGGGTTCAAATCTAGACAGCCTCACTCTGTAGTTGTCTTTCTTCTTCTTCTTTTTAAAAAAGATTTTATTTATTTAACAAAGAGAGAGAGAGAGAGAGAGAGAGATCACAAGTAGGCAGAGAGGCAGGCAGAGAGAGAGAGGAGGAAGCAGGCTCCCTGCTGAGCAGAGCGCCTGATGCGGGGCTTGATCCCAGGACCCTGAGACCATGACCTGAGCCGAAAGCAGAGGCTTTAACCCACTGAGCCACCCAGGCGGCCCTCATGTTCTTCTTATAGCCATGGGATTCTGCCTCAAATGTCCATGCATTCAGGAAAGGAGCAGGAACAGGGCTAGGGGAGATGGTCTTATCTCTTTAAACTTTCACTTTTTGATTCCCAGAGTCTTCTAGGACTATCACCATCTCTGCAAAGAGGCCAGAGTCTCCAATTGGTGAGTAAGTGGTCTTCTCTGGACCCTCTTCATTCCCAACCCCGTGTCTCCCCCTAAATTTGACTGCTTTCCTTGTACAGAAGCTACAGCTTTATGGTTTTGGGTCCTGGTTTATAAAATATTAAGGGGAGGGTAAATATCAGGACTTGGAACTCAGAATTGGGCAACGAGATCAGGTGGGAAGGTTGAGATAAATTTAGACAGCCCAACTCTGTAGTTCATGCTCTTATAGTCATGGGATTCTGCCTCTAAAGTGCGTGCATTCAGCAAAGGGGCAGGAACAGGGCTACGGGAGAG
>NW_019154231.1:333769-343097 GCF_002288905.1 Enhydra lutris kenyoni | reverse complement strand
GGTCTTTTCCCCTTAAACTTTCCTTTTTGATTCCCAGAGTCTTCTAGGACTATCACCATCTCTGCAAAGAGGCCAGAGTCTCCAACTGGTGAGTAAGTGGTCTTCTCTGGACCCTCTTCATTCCCACCCCTGTGTCTTCCCCTAAATTTGACTGCTTTCCTTGTACAGAAGCTACAGCTCTATGAACTTGGGTCCTGGTTCATAAAATATTAAGGGGAGGGTAAATATCAGGACTTGGAACTCAGAATTGGGCAACGAGATCAGGTGGGAAGGTTGAGATAAATTTAGACAGCCCAACTCTGTAGTTCATGCTCTTATAGTCATGGGATTCTGCCTCAAAAGTGCATGCATTCAGGAAAGGGGCAGGAACAGGGCTACGGGAGATGGTCTTTTCCCCTTAAACTTTCCTTTTTGATTCCCAGAGTCTTCTAGGACTATCACCATCTCTGCAAAGAGGCCAGAGTCTCCAACTGGTGAGTAAGTGGTCTTCTCTGGACCCTCTTCATTCCCACCCCTGTGTCTTCCCCTAAAGCTGACTGCTTTCCCTGTACAGAAGCCACAGCTCTATGGTCTTGGGTCCTGGTTTATAAATATTAAGGGGAAGGTAAATATTATACTTAAAACTCAGAATTGGGCAGTAAGTTCAGGTGGGAAAGCTGAGATTTTTAAAGAATAAGGGAAAGGTAAATTCCATCTCTTTCCACCTCGTATAACAGTTTTTTATGCTGTAATTAGCCGAATGGCCAGGTCTCTGTGTGTGTGGAGGGGTTGCATCAGAGGTCTATGAAGCGGGTGTATGGAAGAAATTATATCTAGAGAATTGGGCTTATCTAGCCCTGACCCTTGGTGAGGAGGGGAGGAACCCTCTAGGAAGGAGACTGACATTCTAGGTAGCAGAGAATAGAATCTCAGGTGAGGGATATGGGTATGAGAAACCCAAGATGTGTCTTGAAGTGGATCCTGGAGATAGGCTTTCATCACCCCCTCCTGTATCTCTTTATTCCTCCAGGTCTTGCCCAGCAACACTATACCAAGGGCAATCTGGTCCGGATATGCATTGGGGTTGTGATTCTAATACTCCTGGTGGGGCTTCTGGCAGAAGATTGGCACAGCAGAAAGAAACCCCTGCCATACAGGGTCAGACCTATCCGCAGGCCACTCCCACCCCTCCCACAGACCCAGAGACAACACAGTCATCAGGATGGGGGTCGACCAGGTGGCCATAACCATGGGCGCCACAATTAGAACTCCAAGGCTTGGTTGTAGCTACGAGATAAGGGATGTAAAACCATGTGTGGAGTGTATGGAATGTAGGAGCAAGAGGACAGGGGTTAGGACTATGGAGAAGGAGGAACCTGGGGCCTCTCCTTGGTGTCCCATCAAGGATCTGTTGAGCCAGTGTCTACTTGGCTTTCATCCAAGGACTCCTCTCATTTGGGATGGGAAATATCTAGTGGATGCCAGTGTCTCCTCACTCACATCTTGCACATTGTGGATCTTGTAGCACCCTAACTGGACCATCATAATGACCCCTTCAACCTTCCCTAATTCATGTTCATTATTGACTTTTGTATCACCAAGTCTCATAGCTGACCCCATTCTATGCTCTGCATAAAACTCTCCCACGCTTCCTGTTGGCCCCTGTGTTTTCTCTGGGTAGCCATAGCTTAGCTGGTTAATTCAGACTCATACTTATTTCCTGAGCCTATCAGCTCAGCCTCTCTCCTAACCAGAAATATTGGGTTAAATGTGTGAGTACTCAGGGCTTTCCCCACTACACCTCCTCACCCCGAGGACACCCTTCTCCTACTCCTTGATCCCAGATGCCATTTCCTCAGACATAGGCTTTGGTTTCATCAATTTATAGCCATATCCTCCTCCTATCTTGCTCCATAGTTAATAACCACACTCACAGAATCTCTAACTCACAGGTGAAATGACCAGACTCTCCATCCCTAAACTGATGCATGCAGGCTACTCAATTTCTTTTTCCCTAAAGGGGGCAATCTCAGGGCATTTTGCACCCAAGGGATATTTGTCAGTGCCTGGAGGGAGATGCTGGTACTTAGTGGGTAGAGGGTAGAGATGCTAACACTATGAATGCACAGGACAGTCTCCCTCAAGAGTATGTTCTCTTGAGAAGCACTTAAGAATTATCTGGACCCAAGTGTCAATGGCAGAGACTGAGAAACCCTTGGTAGAAGACCTTGAGATACTTTCCTAGCTTTAAAAAATTGTGTGCCCCTATTTCTTCTTTTAACAACCCCACTTACTCCCACTGAAGGCAGCCACCACCCCTCAGACCCCGAGAATGAAGATGCTAGGAAAGACCTATATCCAGCTGAACAAGAGGCCTTAAGAGAAACAGAAGGAAACTTGTAGGAAAATCCAGGAGCCCACACTGTATGCAGGGACATCACTGAGATGATGACACACAAGCACATTAAACAGAGGTATGAATGGGATGTCTGGATATGTGGTGTATTTGGTAAGAATCATGAAACAATGGACCCCAGTGAAGAAATAGGGGAAAGTAGGATGATTGGAAGAAAAATTTTTAAAATAGTCCTTAATAAAAAGAAAGTGATTCTTACAGTTGTTGCCTTAAGAACATTTGGGATTCTGTCACAGAAAATAAGGGGAACTCTACAGGGAAGAACATACCATGAAGTAGATACCATGAAGTCATATTTTCTATAAGGTTGGAATCCGTTCAACAGAGCAAAGACATGATCATTTAAGGACTTCCCTGAAGCACTTAAGAATGCTACAATATATTGTAGGATTGGTAAGAGAACTATTCTACAAGGAAGACCTACCAGACAGCTATCCACCGAGGCAAAGGAATGCCAGAACTGGGCAGTGACTGGCAGGGTGAACAGACCAACGTGATCACAAACATTTCTGTCCCCATTTTGTTTCCAGGTTATGTTCTCCCCAAATAAAGGATCTTCTAGGTTTGGTCAGAATCCATTAAACAACCTCCTTCACGAATGCTTTCACACCTTTATTCCTCTTGATAAACTCAAGATGTAGGCATTTTATCCACAACAGGGGTAAACCATCTGTGTATGTTTCATGGAAGCCAAAAGTCACAACCAAGGCTATGGTCATATCTGGTCCAGCACCTAACATCACTGAGAAGGCTCAGAGGAAGTTCATCATCACCCTTTGATCCCAAACTTTACTGGGGAATGAATAGCTCCAGGGGATTCAGAAAATGAAGTCATGTGAAGAAGGTCGGGTAGTGGTTGGATCTTGATTATCACTCTCAATGGTCAGTTGTGGGTCATGTTCTTGGATTTCTTTCAGCAGCTTCTGGATTTGAGGATCAGATTTATCTATCTTCAACCTGGAGTTACAATGAGGCAAAAAGGTTTCTTGTTGCTTCAAGAAGATTCATTCCAAATGTTCAAGTGCCTGCAAGACTCATGGTTTAGTGCAGGGGCAGACTTTACGGGTTACTATGTGCTTCAAAGTAGGGTTCCATATTGATTCGGTAGGGAAAGAGACAATACCAGGTTAATGTTGTAGTGCTTCATGGTCTCAGGTGATCCTCATATCATGCTTGGAGAGATGGAATTGACGGATATATCTGTGAAGTAGTCCTAACACCTACCTACTCCACAGCTCACTTTGGCAACTTCTCTTTGGTAGGCCCAGGATGAAACACACAGACTTGAACCAAGTCAGACTGGACTTTAGTTCCCATTGGCTACATGATACTAGCTGACCAACACCTTTTATCTGACCTGTGCTAATAGCAGCTTTATTTGTATGATTCATCTTTTGGTAACCATATTGATCTGTGTGACATGGCAATAGGGAACGGGGTGAGGGGGAAGCAAGAGGGAATAATTAAAGCAAAAATATGTAGAGAGAGGAAGCAAGATGGCAGAGGAGTAGGGTGACCCCATTTCAACTGGTCCCCTGAACTTAGCTGGATATCTATCAAACCATTTTGAACACCTGTGAAATCAGCCTGAGATGTTAAGAATATATATCTGGATCTCTACAAGCAGAAAAGCAACTGATTTGGGCAAGGTAGGATGTGCGGAGTCCTGAATCTGTGAGGAGACATCAGAAGACAAACAGAAGGGGAGGGAGCCGCCATAAGCTGGCACCTGGAAAGTGATCTAACGCTGGACCACCAAATCAGAACCCTTAGAAACATGGTCTAGTAAGGGACACCCCTCCCTGAAGGCGGCTTTGGAAATGAAAAGGCAGAATTCTAGGTAGGACATTGTGGTGTCAGGTTATGAGGGACCACAGAGCAAAAGGAGATTCTCAAAATGGTAGAGGGCCCAAGCCTTGGAGCCAGGAAACAGGTTTCAGTCAGCAAGCCTAGGAAGGGACTCTCAGCTCAGATCGCCAGAAACTTTGAACTGGGAGGGTCAATTTCTGCTCTTTTTTTGAATAGCCTAAAAAAATCTGGAACCTGTGCCTTCAACTGGGCAAAAACTCAGCATGGTAGTGGCTGGGAAAGGGCTTTAGGGCAGAATCCAGACCTGATTCCGGAGCTTTAGGTACACACATGAGTCTACAGCCCTTTGTGGTTTTAGGAGCACAAAGGGTACAGATACTCCCGGGACCCTGCAAACACTTCTGAGAGAGTAGCTGTGGGTGTGTGACGTGGGAGGCTGCAGTTTTCAGAGGCACAAGCATGGTTTCACTTACGTGTGGGACATAAGGAATAGCATGGAGGACACTAGGAGAAGGAAAGGAAAATGAAGGGGGGGAAATCAGAGGGGCAGATGAACCATGAGAGACTACGGACCCCAGGAATCAAACTGAGGGCTTTGGAGAGGGATGGGTGAGGCCCGTGATGGGTATTAAGAAGGGCATGGATTGCAAGGAGCACTGGGTGTTGTACGCAATGAATCTTGGAACACTGCATCAAAAACTAATGACATACTGTATGGTGACTGACATTAAAAAAAAAAAAAAAAAGAAGTGGAGCTGCTTGTCCTGGAGAGTTTATTGGAGGGCGGACTGAATTTTCTGCTCTGGGCCAGAGCTTTGGCTGTGGCCATTTTTGCTCTGATCCCCTCAAGAGGTGCAGAAAGCCTCCAGGGAAAAAAAGAGGCACAGAAGACTGGTTTCCATTGAGCTCACCCCCCTGATGGGGGTGGAGCCTCTCTGCCCAGGCAGGGATACCTCAGAAACATTGCGGCAGGAGACAGGCTGGAAGAACAGGTAGATGACAATACTTTGGATCCTATAAGACTGTAAAATCCCAATGCCAGGGGATAAATGTGCATTGAACTCCAAGTGTGGCCTAATGCCTGGTTCATTTTTCAGATATAATTCTCCTTTTCTTTTTTTTTCTCCTTTTCTCATGACATTTCCCCCTGCTGTATTTTTCTTTATACCTTCTCCTCATTTTAACTAGATGTCTATTATACCAACTCATTTTTCATGGTCACTTTTTGAACTTGTAGTTTTATACACCTATATTTTTTATAGTTATATGCTTTATTTTAGCCTGTGTTTCACTCTACTCAGTTTTTCCTTTTTATATATACAAGTTTTACTTTCCTAGTAATTTTGGGGCATAGTGTCCTCTAACACACAGATCAAAATACAACCAGGAACAACTAAAGCACCCTGCTTTGTCTACATGGAAAGATTGTAGCCCCCTTACTCCTCCCCCCTTTTTTCAAGTCTATTTTTATTTAAAATTTTAAAAATCTTTTCAACTTTAAAATTTTACTCTTGGGTTTCATTTTGGCTTTGTATTTTCGGTGGTGGTGTCTGACCACTCTGGATTTTGCTAGGGTGCATCTGGCTTGGGTCATGGTTGACATTTTGGACTGTGTCCCTTTGCTCCACCAGCCCTTGACAGAATGATTAGAAAGAGGAACTCTCAACAAAGAACCAGAGACAATGGCCTCTGCCACAGAACCAGTGGATATAAGCAGGAGGTCAGACATAGACTTCAGGAAAGCAATCATGAAGTCAATAGCCAGGTTTGAAAAAAGCATTAGTGATAATATAGAATCTCTAAGGGCAGAAATGAGATCTAATCAGGCCAAACTTAAAAATGCTATGAATGAGATGCAGTCTAAACTGTATACTCCAAAAGACAGGGTGAATGAGGCAGAAGAATGAATTAGTGATCTAGAACACAAGCTGATAGAAAGGAAGGAAGCTGAAGAAGATAGGGATAGAAATTAATAAAATTATGAATGAAAAGGGAGAGATCACAACTAACACCAAGGAAGCAGAAACAATCATCAGAAGTTATTATCAACAGTTATATGCCAATAAGCTAAGCAAACTAGATGAAATGGATGCATTCCTAGAAAGCTATAAACTCCAAAAATTGAACCAGGAAGAAATTGACAACCTTAATAGACCAATATCTAGTAGTGAGATCGAAGCAGTGATCAAAAACCTCCCAAAAAAACAAGAGCCCAGGACCTGATGGATTCCCTGGAATTCTACCAAACTTTCAAAGAAGAAATAACACCTATTCTTCCGAAGCTGTTTCAAAAAATTGAAGCAGAAGGAAAATTTCCAGACTCTCTCTATGAAGCCAGCATTACCTTGATCCCCAAACCAGGCAAAGACCCTACCAAAAAGGAGAATTTCAGACCAATATCCCTGATGAATATGGATGCTAAGATTCTCAACGAGATCCTAGCAAATAGGATCCAACAGCACATTAAAAAGATTGGGGGAAATTGGAAGGGGAGGTGAACCATTAGACACTACGGACTCTGAAAAACAATCTGAGGGTTTTGAAGGGGCGGGGGATGGGAGGTTGGGGGAACCAGGTGGTGGGTATTAGAGAGGGCACGGATTGCAAGGAGCACTGGGTGTGGTGCAAAAACAAGGAATACTATTATGCTGAAAATAAAAAAAAAAAAAAGATTATCCACCATGACCAGGTGGGATTCATTCCTGGGCTACAAGGATGGTTCAACATTCGTAAATCAATCAATGTGATAGAACAAATTAATAAGAGAAGAGAGAAGAACCACATGGTCCTCTCAATTGATGCAGAAAAAGCATTTGACAAAATCCAGCATCCGTTCCTGATTAAAACACTTCAAAGTATAGGGATAGAGGGAACATTTCTGAACTTCATAAAATCTATCTATGAAAGACCCACAGCAAATATCATCCTCAATGGGAAAAAGCTTGCAGCCTTCCCATTGAGAACAGGAACACGACAAAGATGCCCACTCTCACCACTCTTGTTCAACATAGTATTAGAAGTCCTAGCAACAGCAATCAGACAACAAAGAGAAAGAAAAGGTATCCAATTTGGCAATGAAGAAGTCAAACTCTCTCTCTTCGCAGATGACATGATTCTTTATATGGAAAACCCAAAAGACTCCACCCCCAAACTACTAGAACTCATACAGCAATTCAGTAATGTGGCAGGATACAAAGTCAATGTACAGAAATCAGTGGCTTTCTTATACACTAACAATGAAAATACAGAAAGGGAAATTAGAGAATCGATTCCATTTACTATAGCACCAAGAACCATAAGATACCTGGGAATAAACCTAACCAAAGAGGTAAAGGATCTGTACTCGAGGAACTACAGAACACTCATGAAAGAAATTGAAGAAGACACAAAAAGATGGAAGACCATTCCATGCTCTTGGATCAGAAGAATAAACATTGTTAAAATGTCTATACTGCCTAGAGTAATCTATACTTTTAATGCCATTCCAATCAAAATTCCACCAGTATTCTTCAAAGAGCTGGAACAAATAATCCAAAAATTTGTATGGAACCAGAAGAGACCCCAAATCGCTAAGGTAATGTTGAAAAACAAAAATAAAACTGGGGGCATCACGTTACCTGATTTCAAGCTTTACTACAAAGCTGTGATCACCAAGACAGCATGGTACTGGCATAAAAACAGACACATAGACCAGTGGAACAGAGTAGAGAGCCCAGATATGGACCCTCAACTCTATGGTCAGTTAATCTTCGACAAAACAGGAAAAAATATACAGTGGAAAAAAGACAGTCTCTTCAATAAATGGTGCTGGGAAAACTGGACAGCTATATGTAGAAGAATGAAACTCGACCATTCTCTTACACCGTACACAAAGATAAACTCAAAATGGTTAAAAGACCTCAACGTGAGACAGGAATCCATCAGAATCCTAGAGGAGAACATAGGCAGTAACCTCTTTGGTATCAGCCACAGCAACTCCTTTCAAGATATGTCTCCAAAGGCAAAGGAAACAAAAGCAAAAATGAACTTTTGGGACTTCATCAAGATCAAAAGCTTCTGCACAGCAAAGGAAACAGTCAATAAAACAAAGAGGCAACCCACGGAATGGGAGAAGATATTTGCAAATGACAGTACAGACAAGTGGTTGATATCCAGGATCTATAAAGAACTCCTCAACTCAATACACACAGAACAGACAATCATATCAAAAAATGGGCAGAAGGTATGAACAGACACTTCTCCAATGAAGACATACAAATGGCTATCAGACACATGAAAAAGTGTTCATCATCACTAGCCATCAGGGAGATTCAAATTAAAACCACATTGAGATACCACCTTACACCAGTCAGAATGGCCAAAATTAGCAAGACAGGAAACAACATGTGTTGGAGGGGATGTGGAGAAAGGGGAACCCTCTTACACTGTTGGTGGGAATGCAAGTTGGTGCAGCCTCTTTGGAGAACAGTGTGGAGATTCCTCAAGAAATTAAAAAGAGAACTTCCCTATGACCCTGCAATTGCACTACTGGGTATTTGCCCCAAAGATACAGATGTGATGAAAAGAAGGGTCGTCTGTACCCCAATGTTTATAGCAGCAATGGCCACGGTGACCAAACTGTGGAAAGAACCAAGATGCCCTTCAACGGACGAATGGATAAGGAAGATGTGGTCCATATACACTATGGAGTATTATGCCTCCATCAGAAAGGATGAATCCCCAACTTTTGTAGCAACATGGACGGGACTGGAAGAGATGATGCTGAGTGAAATAAGTCAAGCAGAGAGAGTCAATTATCATATGGTTTCACTTATTTGTGGAGCATAACAAATAGCATGGAGGACATGGGGAGTTAGGAGAAGGGAGTTGGGGGAAATTGGAAGGGGAGGTGAACAATGAGAGACTATGGAATCTGAAAAACAATCTGAATGGTTTGAAGAGGTGGGGGGGTGGGAGGTTGGGGGAACCAGGTGGTGGGTATTAGAGAGGGCACGGACTGCATGGAGCACTGGGTGTGGTACAAAAACAATGAATACTGTTATGCTGAAAATAAATTAAAAAAATGATTAAAAAAAACTAATGATGTACTGTATGGTGACTAACATAATGCAAAAAAAAAAAAAA